>NC_043715.1:5738499-5793125 GCF_006229205.1 Suricata suricatta
TAAAATGGATGATTAAGTCTACTGGCCCATTTTTAATTGACTTCTGCACATTGTAGAATAAAGAGCAGCTGGAGAGGTGATCAGCTTTTCAGAGGATAGATATACATGAAGCACAGGCTTATGGATACAGCTTTGCTTCAGTCTGTGTTTACAGAGTCCCTACTAGGCATCATTCATCATGCTAAAAGTGAGGAAGAAGACAATCTAGACAAAGTCCTTGCCCTCGGGGCCTCCAGAAGAGGCAGATGCTCAAGGAATTAAAATGTGGTGAGACTAATTAAGGGTGTCATATGAAGCATCTGGGAGAGAAATGCCAATTTTGCTTTCAGATATCAGAGATGATTTCATAGGAATGGAGTAGCTTTTCCTACACCAGAAGGGCTAGGAGTTGGCCAGGTGAGGAGCATGAGAAAGGGCATTCCAGACCAAGGTCAACAGGTACGAAGACCAGTAGGCTCCATGGGTTGGTGAGAGATTCAGAAGGTACTGAGTCTCTCACCTTCTTTTGGCCCTTCTCACTTTCTGTCTCCACCTGCCTGTCATGATCTGTGTCTTTTGTCTTAGCCTCCCCCACTGGCCACTATGTAAAACTGAAATATTTAAGTGCTACTGGTAGAATATAGTTTTTTATTGCTCGTTTTATTACATTAGACAAACTAAGTATGGTAAAGATCTTTCTGAAGTCTTCTGCAGGAAGTCCACATACTTGTGTGTGTGGTCTGGTGGGCCCCTGCTAGCCTGGTGTGCAGGGGTCTAGGGCAGACCTAAGCTACTTTGGTCACACTGCCTCCACCCTCACCTCTGAGATGGGACTCCTGGAGAAACCAGGGAGAGCACGTGGAAGAATAAAGTTATCTGTGTTTTCCGCTACTCTAAGTCAGGAAAACCACTTGCTGATGCTGACTTTGTTTTGTTTTGACAGTTCATGCAAAGGGGACTGGACTCAGAGACCAAGAAACAACTAGAGGAGGAAGAAAAGAAAATGATTAGTGAAGAGCACTGGTATTTGGATTTGCCGGAGCTTAAAGAAAAAGAGTAGGTTTATTAGACACTGAATCGGTGATGCTTTGGGCATTCGGAGGGAAATCCCTACACATACGACTCTTTATTCTGGTGACACAAAGCCTGTAAAATAATATCTGTTTGGTTTCTTGAATTAGCTTTGCAAATAGCTTTCTAAAATTGTTAAATCTATAGAAGTCCTACTTGGATTTATCCATTTTTATGGCTCTTCTTTATAATGTTGTTCTTTTTCTATGTTGAACAAAGGAATCTAGCTTGCTTGTCTCTGGGAATCACCAGGGAGCCTTCCTGAGACACTCTGGCGTGCACCTGTCATATTAAGTTTGGAAGTGTGTGCTTTAGGCCGTTGCAGTTTTGTCTGAGTCATAGAGTTCTTTATCAGGCTGAGCTTCTCAAGAGCAAATCAAGAGGTTTAGGTTTGTTTGTTGTTGTTTTTTTTTAACTGCTTTTAATACCAATCATCTTAGCTAACATTTATTGAGTCTCTAGCATGGGCCAGAAACTGAGCTAAACACTTTATATCTCCTAATTATTTAATCCTCAGAGCAGACTTAGGATCTGGCTACTCACACTCTACCCATTTTATAGCTGAGGAATCTGAAGCTTACGAGAGCGTAGCTTGCCCAGAGCCTGCCAGCTGGTCACGGCCACCGCAGGATAGCACGCTCGTTGCCCTCCACCTCTGTGCCGGGTTGGTGCTTGGTAAATCGTTTTGAATGAAGGAGTGATAGATTCATATCATCCGTTGATTTTATCTAAATTCTCCTTAAAACTATCATTTCTCCTTGATGCTTTTTTTTTCTTTTTACCTAGTAAGCTCTATGGTGTGGTAGTTTTATCTAAACTCTGTTCAATGAATGAAATTGCTGCTTATTTGAGCACATTTATTGTTTTTCTTCTATACCTAATAATTTTTTTGTTTTTAACATTCCCTTGTATTCCTTTTTTCATTTGGCCAACCTTCTCTGGATCTTTTCTGGAAGGCTAGGTTTCCTTCTTTAAAGATAGAAAGCATGTATGAGGTGCCTGGGTGGCTCAGTCGGTTAAGCGTCATGACCTCACGGTTTGTGAGTTTGAGTCCCGCGTCGGGCTCTGTGCCGACAGCTCGCAGCCTGGAGCCCTCCTTCAGCTTCTGTGTCTCCCCCTCTCTCTGCCCCTCTGCCCTTCTCTGTTTGCTTTTCTCCACTGCTTCTTGGAGGAAGCAAGATTGCCGTGAAGGAGGGGAAGATAATGCTAAAGTATTCCAGATATTTTGTTGCTTATGTTTATTGAAGGGCAGGATGGTTTCTATCCTGTTTTCAGTATTCTTCCCACCCCCCTGCAACATAGCATATTATTTCTAGAAAAATGACCTTTAGTGTCCTTTCCCAGGAGGTAAATGTCTCCATCCTTTTGGGCTGTCACAACGGAATACCATAGACTGGGTAGCCTATAAGTAGCAGAAATGTATTTCTCTCAGTTGTGGAGACTGGAAGTCCATAATCAAGACGTGGTCATATTTTGGGGATGGCCAGCTCCTTGGTTCATACCCAGCCACCCTCTCACCGTGTTCTCACCTGGCAAAAGGGGCTAGGGGTTTCTGTGGGGTCTCCTTTATAAGGTGCTAATCCCATTCATGAGGGGCCCACCCTCATGACTCTGGCCACTTCCGGAAGGCCTCACACCCTAATACCATCATATCCGGGGGTTAAGATTTCAACATGAGTATTTTCAGGAGACCCTAGAGGTAAATAATAAATTTCTGCCATCATTCAGCACTCTGTGTATAGATACGTGTATTGGGTCAAGTTGTTGGCAGGAAAAGATGACACTGTCAAACTGGATAATTTGAGGAGCATATGACAAAGACTGCCAAGGTATGGCCAGAGCACAGGGACGCCACCAGGGACAGTGCATACGTCGTCGCTTGTGTGGTGGGAGTAATTTCCACTCCAGGCCCAGAGGGTCAAGGGGAGGGAAAGGTCACTGACTCTGAAGACAGGTTATGGGGAGAGACACCTTACAGGAGCTGCTACCTTCATAAGACAGCACCGCCAGCCTGAGGTGTGCCCACAGGAAGGAAGCCTGCTTCCATTTATAACATTCAAATCAGCCTCCCAGGATGTGGAGTGGGGGAGATAATGACAACCAGATCTGGGGAGGAAAATGGATGAGTGTCCTCAGGATGTATATTTTTTTAATACCCCAAATAGGAAGCCAGTGGAATGGATTGGTTAATTAAGCTCATGGTCCCTGCAAGGGGGCAGACCTGGGTTTGATGCCCAGCTCTGCCACTTACTTAGTTGTGACTTGGGGCAAGTTACTTAACTCGTCTTATGTCATTTGTATATTGGGTATGACAGTAGTATCTGTCACAGACCTTATGAGAAGCAAATGAGATAATATATGTGACATACTTACCGCAGCAGGTCAGGCATAAAGCACAGTAAACCCTGGTGGCGCATGTGTTTCCTTATACTTGATTATTATGGAATTCATCCATTCCTTCTTGCTCTTTTGTGTTGGTGAATCTTTCCTTGGTGGTGTCATCTGAATTATTCCAGAGGGTCACTGGTATCTGTGGAATTGGAGACTTTGCTGTGTGTGTGCTCTGGAAGTCTAAAGGTTGCCATTTGTAATGTCAGCCATGTCTCTACAATTCAGTAATGCCATCTAGGACTATTCAGTCCACACTTGCCCTTAGGAGATACCCCTGGCCAGTGCCTAAGCTGTGCAGGGCAGTGAGGGTCTGGTTGCTTTGCTTCAGCTTAGAACAACCACAGCCTTCTGAAGTCCAGAGCTGTTTGTTTGTACGGGGTGAGGCCTTAGTGTAACCACATTGCGGTCACCTTCTCCTGCCTAGACTTGCCATCCTCATTTCCATAGAGGGACACCTCTCCCAAACAGCACTGGCCAGTAATACTTCTGCACACAACTCTGTCTGCGTCTGTTTCCATGGAACCTGATATAAGATGCTTGATATAAATTCCTAGAAGTAGAATTTAACAGATGAAAGATTTTGCTGTGTTTTTGCCATATTGATTTTTCTCCCAAGAATGTGCCCCAGTACAGAGAATAGCAAGTTTAATTGCTCTTTTACCACAGGATGTTGCTCTAGAAGTACATACTTGGCTCCCATGGTTCTTGTGCCTATTGTGTTGGGCCTATTGTGGCCTAACGAATGTTCGGGAACTGTGAGATCTGAGATCATAGTGTGCTTGTGAGCTTGGCTTGCCACCGTTTCACGGATGCTGGTGGAAGGTACCAGACTCTTGGGTCAGACACAACTTGATTACTCACAGCACAGCAGACAGTATGAATATGTCTTTTGTGTCATTTCCTCCTTGCTCCCACATCCCCTGGGGGATGAAGCGGTGGGGCCCACCCCTATGTGGTACCCACAGTGGTTCTGCATCACAGCTGAGAAGTCCTGGTCTTAGGACACCTGTTATCTTTGATACTGGAATGCAAGCCAACTTGCCCTTGGCCCTAAGAAAGACATTATTATACTGGGCGTTAAGCAAGTCTATACTTTGCTCTAAAGGAAGACAGTAGCTCTGCCTTTCAAAGCAGTTCACTCTACACACGTCCGTGAACAGATGTTCCGGAGCGAAAGGACAGTTAGTGCCTCATTCACAGGAGAGACATCTAGAGAATTGTTTTCCTGCAGGGAGTTTTTCCCCTGCTTTGCCATGCATGTTATTTGTGGATTCAGGGCAATTCTGGGGTTTTTTGAGTACTTTCTCATCTGTAAAAATAGATGAAATGGGTAGTATCCTGGATGTGTTTTGACTCTAAAATTATGGGTCCTCTTTAATAAAAATAAGAATCTTAAAACACAGATTGTTTATAGTTAAGTTTTAGAATATTTAATTTCTGCTAATTCTGTATTTAATTAGTTTTCCTAATTATTGAAACTATGCTTGTAGATGATATCTATGTTCTTTTTTATATGAAAGCTATCGTGTCAGTGGAAACCCCTGAGAAAGCCCCCTGAGGGAGCGGTGGCCCTGCTGTGCATCCAGTCCTGGCCCGGGTCTGTCTTTTGTCTTAGTGAGCGTAGTTATGATGTCTTCCTGAGGGGGTGATTGATTTGGGAGATGGATGAGGGTCTCTCTGCTGCACTGTCCAAGGACCAAGATTAGGCAATTGAGAAGGAATCCCACATTTGCAGAAAAGGCTGAACAGAAAGTTCAGGAGAATGTGTGCCTGAATTTAGGCCCCCTCGGGGAAGGGGGTCCTGAAGGAGATGAGGCCCTAGAGGGCCAGGGACAGAGGAACCGGAAGGACAGAGGTCCTCAACGTTTTGGGCTCACACACCATTTACATTTCATAAAATTATTAAGAACCCCTGAGGAGATTCTGTTTGTGTGATTTATTTCATGTTGATATTTACTGTGTAAGAAATTTAAATGAAATTTTTTAAATGTTCACTTTACAGGTAGACTTATTACATGTTAGCACAAGTAACACATTTTTCATGAAACATAACTGTTTTCCGAGACAAAAAAATATTAGGGAGGAAAATGGCATTGTCTTACACTTTTTGCAAATCCTTTCAGTGTCTGGCATCACAGATGTATTGATTCTCTCTGCGGGTGGATTCTCTTCACCTTCGCATTCAGCCTGTTGTAGTGTGTTGTGTGGTTGAGACACATAAAGTAAATCCACCCTCACACGGACGGTGTGATTGAAAACGGGGGAGTATTTATTATAGTAGCTTTTTCAGGTAAGTCTTTGACGCTGTTCCACAAGCCAGTAGATGGTTTTTTACAGTTAACTGCAGTATGGAACCTCAGAGCATCATTAAATTTTGCATAACGATTAGTCTACCTTACATTTTGAATAGATCTTTTATCCATGCGTGATTTCATAACATCATGCATCTCTCATTTGGAAAATACTAGTTCAGTGTGTTGTATAGATTTTCTAAATGTTAAGTCATTTCGTTATATGATATCAAAAAACATTCATTAATATCACCATGGGTTTCATCAGAAACATCTTTTAAGTATTGAGAAGCTGTCAAGCCCCAGATGCCATAGACAAACTATTCAAAATTCTAATTTTTGCTTGAAGGCTTGAATTTTGTTACTGACAACAAAGTATTGTCAGCTATTCCTTTGAAGTGACAAGTTCATTTTATTCATTTTCAGAAAAATGTCTGCCAAGTACTTAGATCCGAGTAACCGTAGTTACAGTGTTCCGGGAAAACAGTGGCCGGTTCAGCTCAACTCCGTCACACGAGAGCCTTTCCTCAAGATAGTCCTCAGACTCCTTACACAGAAGTACCTCATGTACATATGACCCTGTGTAAGGGTCAACACAGTGAAGATGACAGCGTCTTAACTGTCACTGTGACAATAATACCGACCTCCCACCAGCGTTCCCTTCTGCCACGCCTTCCTCACCGTTTCTCAGACCAGTCACCTACACTCCCTTCTCAGGACCCTTAGCTGCCCTTCCTCAGCTGTCTTCATGTTTTCTTCCTTCATTTTCTTCCCAACTTGGCATCGAATCGTGTTTTCATCATGGAGCCAAACTACAAAACGACAACTACCACGAGAGTTCACTCCTCGCGGAGTGACCGCTAAGGACGGCACCGCGTGTTGTCCACAAAGCAAACTTGATTTGCAGCAAATAAGGAGGTCACGGGGAGGGACTCCCAAAGCCCCGCTCTCCCAGGTGGGGGCAAGCGGGTTTCTTTGCCGCAGGGTTGGTGTGGCTGTCCAGGAGGGGGAGCTTTGTCATTGCGTGGGAAGGCAGACAGGAGGCAGTGCAGGCTACTTAGAAAACGTGCCGTAAGTGCGTCCTGTGTTGTGTGAAGGAAGCTGTGCTGCTCTGAGTGTGTAGGGAAGGGGAAGGGACTCACGGCTGCGCTCCTACAGCTAGGGGTCTTGGGCTCCTGATACAGGGCCTTGCTTACTTTTGAAACAGCACAGGGGGTTTACAAGTGGTTAATTGTCTCTGGTTAGGCTATTTCCTGGCCTGGTAGAGTGTTAGTTTTTGCTTTCTCTTCAATTTAAAATCTTTACTGAGGTTTTTGCCTTTCTTTGTAACTCTGACACCTCCTAGGAAGTTCTGCTAGAAGTGTGCTTGAGCAAGTAGAGCACTGATAACCAAAAATAGCAGGGGTCCCAGAGTGACTTCTCGGGGTCAGGAGAGCTGCCGTCCTGTCTTCTTTCTCCCGGGGACCCCTCTTTCTGCTTAAAACTTCTCTGCTGGGTTGTAAGGTTGGCATATACTCAACTTTATGAGAATGGTGATTGCACCGTTCTACACTTTAACTAAAGAAATGTAAGAGTTCTGATTTTTCCACGTCCTTGCAACATATGATGTTTTCTTTTTTCATTTTACCTATTCTGTCATTCTAGTGGTGTCTCATTATGGTTTTTAATTTGCATTTTCATGGTGATTGATAAGGAACTCCATGTGTTTATTGGCCATTTCCATATCTCCCTTTGTGAAGTACCTATTCAGTTCTTTTGCCCATTTTTAAAAACAAAATGGTTATTTTTTTCTAGTATCTTACATTATATACGTATCCATCCCTCTGTACATCTGTCAGTCATTTTATTTTTAGTGTACTTCAGAGTAAGTTGCAAACATTTTCTCTCTGAACACTTCAGCATGCATATCATTATGTAGGGTTTTGTTCTGTTTTTTAGATAAAACTTACATACTTTTATATAGATAGTTCTTTATATTCTGAATACAAACCCTTTAACAGATACATATATTGTGAATATTGTCTCCCAGTTTGTGCCTTGCCTGTTTAATTTTTTAATGTCTTTTATTTTGTTTAATTCATTTTGTTGCCTTTTACAGTTAGTTCTTTCTGGGTCCTGTTTAGTGAATCTTTGCCTGTACCGAGTTTGCAAATATAGTCTCTGTGTTTGCTTGTAGAATTTTTGTAATTTTAGCTTTTACATTTTTATCTATGGTCTGTGTGTGTGTGTGTGTGTGTGTGTGTGTGTGTGTGTGGTGTAAGGTAGGAATCAAGGTTTGGTTTGGGTTTTGGTTTTGGTTTTTTCTATAGAAAATTAGTGGTGCCAGTACCAAGTATTGGAAATACTTTTCTTATTATTTTGATGCTGTGGTCAAAAAGCAATGTACTGTATTAGTATGGGTCTAATTCTGGACTCAATTCTGTTGCACTGATAAGTTTTTTTATCCTATTGGCTTACTAAGGATTGCAATCTTGAATCTTGCTATCTCGAAGTCTTGAAATCAATGCTGGTTTTCTACTTTTATTATTTTCAAGATTGTTTTGGCTAGTCTATATCCTTTGTATTCTCATATAAATATTAAAATCAGCTTATTAATTTCTCTACATGATCCCCTTCCTCCTCCAAAAAATAGGATTTTGATTGGCATTGTATTGATTCTGTAAATCAATTTGAGGAAAATTGGTGTCTTAACGAAATTGTGTTCTTTAGTCCATAAACATGATATACCCATTAATTTAGCTATTATTCAATATCCACCAGTAATTGCTAGTAGTTTGGAGTGTAGAGGTTTTGTGTATATATCATTAAATATATCCCTATGTATTTCGTGTTTTTAATTTCTATTGTAAATGGCCTTTTCCCCAAAAATTGTTTGTTGTATTTGCATATGCAGAAATGTTGTATGTAGACCTTGTATTCTGTAACTGTGCTAAATTAATTAGAAAACTCTAGTGGTTTTGTGTAGATTTCTTGAGATCATCTACGCATGCAGTTATCATCCACAGAGAAGAAAATTAACTTTATTTCCTTTCCTTCCTTATTCATTGGCTAGCATCTCCAGTACAATGATAAGAATGGACATCCTTGCATTGTTTCAGATCTTAGGGATAAAGTATTAACTGTTTTACTGTTAAGTATGAAGTGCTCTGTGTTTTCATAAATGTTCTTTATCAGTGTGAGAGGTTTTCCTTTCTCTTTCTAGCTTTCTGAAGACTTATAAATGATGTTGAATTTTGTCAAATCATTTTTAATGAGTTGATCATATGGTTTTTCTTTCCTCTGTTAATGTGGGAATTACCTTGATTTTTCAATTTCACAACAACTTGACATTACTGAAACAAATCACACCTTGGTATTCATATGTTTTATGTATATAGTTCTTTCAATTTGCTAATATTTTAGGAATGATTTCTGCATTCATATTCATAAAGGATATGCCACTGTAGGTTTCTTATAATGCCTTTAGTTTGGGCCATAACATGAGTTGTGAAGTGTCCTCCCCTCCTTCTCCTCTCATTTCTTAGTTTGAGTAAAATTGGTGTTGTTTCTTCCTTAAATTTTTGATAAAATTCACTAGTGAAGCCATCTTGATCTGGAGTTTTCTCTCATAATAATGAACTTAGTTTCTTTAATAGACATAGGACAGTTCTGATTTCTCAAATCAAGTACTGTATTTTCTGTTCTAAAATTTTCTATTTGGCGAGTTGTCATAATTTCCATATCTCAATTCAGGTTCCTTATTTGTGTCTTCATTACATTTCTGTATTCCTTTAAGTCCATGAACATACTTATTATAACTGTTCCATCATCTCTTTTTTTTCTGTTGGTTTGTTTTTCTCTTGTTGATGGGTCATATTTTCCTGCTTCTTTACATGTTTAACAACTTTTTACTGTGGCCTCACATTATATATTACATTGTTGAGTACCTGGATATTGTTGTCTTCCTTAATAAAGTGCTGAATTTTGTTCCATTAGGCAGTTGATTTACATTCCAATCAGCTTGGTCCCTGTTTTTACTAGAGTAAGTTGTATGGTCTTGACTCTTGCTGGATGAGCCCTACTCCTGAGATGTGACCTTTCTGTTCACTGTCATAGGATGTTCAGCTTGGTCCCCCCACTCTGGATAGACACAACTCAGACATTTCCCTTCTTTGTGCAAGATCTTGTATTTGTTCAACATCCAGTTTTAGGGTAAATTTTCTTTCTCAGGGAGGATAGGTTGGAAGATGGCCCTCCAAATAAAACCCCTGTCGGTCCTCATCCCTGGAACCTATCTTAGCTTATCTGGCAAAATGGACTTTGCTGGCGTGATTCAGTTAAAGATCTTTAGATGGAGAGATTAGTCTGGATTGTCGGGGTGAGCCCTAAATGCAACCACAGGTATCTTTATAAAAGGGAGACAAAGAGAAGGCAGTAAGACCATGAAGGCAGAGGTTAGAGTAATCCAATCACAAGCCACCGACTGCGAGCTGTCAAAGAAAGATGGAGAAACAAGGAATGAATTCTCTACACCCTCTCGAGGGAGCACAGCTCTGCCAACACCTTGATTTTGGTCCAGTGAGGCTGATTGCAGACTTCCAGAGTTGAGGGCATAAATTTCTTGTTGCTCTAACCCATCTGTTTTGTGGTAATTTCTTACAGCAGTCCTAGGAAACTAATGCACCTTGTAATTGTTCTTCTGGAAATTGGTTTTTTCCCCTGACACTGTTGGACTTGACTTCCATGTATACAGTCTGGTATTTGGCCAGACATTCAAGGAAACCAAATATGCAGGCCCCAGAATCCCTTTATGTATCTCCCCTTCTCTGGTGTCTTGACCCATATACGTCATCCACCTTCTCTAGCCCCAAACTTCAGTTTCTCTTTTCCTTCCAGTAAGACTGGGTTTCGCGTGGTCTCCCACTCCCCCACCGCAGTCTAGTGTTGCCTTCAGTCAGAAGGTGGGGATTCATTGCCTTTAGTCAGAAAGCTTGCTTTATCTGTTTTTTTCCTCTCAAGCCTCGCAGTGCTGTGTGCTTTCACTTGTTTGTTGTTTCCTATTTAATCCTCTTTTACTGTTCGCCAAAGTCGGAGGACTAGTTCAATACCAGTTGCTCCCTTAGGGCCAGAAGTGAAATAACCTTAATTTTTTTCCACTGTATCATACAAATCTTTATCATCTGACACCACTCTAGAATGGGCCCTTTGTGAGAGCAGAGACTTGTTCATGGCCATTCCCCCAGCTTCTAGAACACTGCTTGGCACACAGTTTATTTTAATAGGTGTTGGCTAAGTGAGTAAGTAAGTGAATCTTGGCAAGAAGGAGGGTCCACTTTCTGCCAGAGAAGCCAGAATGGCCATGTATTTAGTTTCTGAGTGTTCTTTATGGTTGATCCCTTTATGGTTTCAGGCTATAGTCCGACACGCTCACCCGGGACTGGGGTAGTAAACTGGTGACCCAGAGAAGACTCCGGAACACTTCAACATCCTCCTTCCAGTGCCCCCTGCTGTCCAGAGGTCAGGCCCCTGAGGTGTAGCAGCATTTTTACCAGGATGGATTTTACCAGGCTTTCAGTGTGGTGTTGACAACCTAGCTACCCTTATTTCTGCCCACTCTCCATCCTGCTTACCCAGCTCTCCCAGCGATTCTGTGAGACAGCTGGTATTCTTTCACAAATCACTTCTCTGCTCAAGTCAGTCGTTGTGGTTTATAGCCAAGAGCTCCAGCTAATGCGCTCTTTCGAAAGCTCCCCGGGACTCCCGATCTCAGATATTTAACCAGAACTTAGTAAGAAGTTGGTGGGGTTGGGGATGTAAATGTCAAGGAAACTGCTTCAGATTTGGAAATTTCAGGTTTACCATACATAGTCTAGGTCTCTGTGTTGTGTGGGCATTTATGCAAAGTAAATGTATTTCGAGGAGGCTGTGTGTGCCGCCTCAGGCTCTTGTCTCCTAACGCCTTTGCTGGCCACGGTCAACAGTTTTTATCTCGACCCCTATGTCAGACGGCTTACCTTACTTTTACTTAATTCTACTAAGAACTAGAAGATCGATTATTCATTGAAATCCTTTTTTTTTTCCTGTGCTTTGTTATAAGGAGACATGCCATTAATACAGGCTTATTTATTGCGTAGGTGTTTCATCATAGAAGAGCAGAGTTTCTTGTTATGTGAAGATCTCCTCTATGGAAGAATGTCATTCAGAGGATTTAATCCCGAGGTTGAGGTATTAAATATCATTGCTTCAAATTGTAAAATTTTCCAATTGAATTCTTTCTGCTAATAATTGGGTTTAGGTTTTTGTCCCACCAGGTACCATTTCTTCTCATTATATAGAAACTAACAAGTCTCGAACTGCCGCTGAAGCTCCTTAAAGAAATTGCCGCCTTGCAGCCTCACGTATGGAGGAGTTGAGTAGATAATTTAATACAGCAGCACGCGCCCCCTGACAGCGCTGCCGTGAGGGTTACAATCTCAGCCCCGGTCTCTTACAAGAACGCCCGGCTTTTATTCACAGGATGCTATTTGAAAAATTGTTTTCTGGCATCTAGAAATATATCTTTTCTAATGGAAAAACCTTACTTAAGAATCGAGTGATTTGACTTTTTAATGGCCAGGTTTTAATCTGAGCTTGTAAATAGATTTTTAAATGAATCCTTTGGAAAGTTTGTTTGAAAAGTAAATATTCACCTTATGAGCTGTTGATTTGAATTTCCATGCCTCAGTTTTGTAGAGAAGCAGAGATTCATTTGACAAACACTTACTAGCATTCTAGCTTGTGTCCTAGAAGCCGCCCTGCCAGGTACTTGGCCAACCAAATGGAGGCTTATGACATGAGGCTTTAGTCTGATGACTGTCACGTGAAGCCAGGGTCTCTCAGCTCTGCCACCCCTGGCGTCTGGAGCCAGATGATTCTTTGTGGCTATCTTGTATTTCAAGATGTTCAGCCACATCCCTGGCCTCTCCCCATGGATACCAGCAGTGTGCACATGCACACATGTGTGCACACACAGCCCAGTTGTGACAACCAAAAATGTATCCCGGAATTGCCAAAGGCCCCTTGGTGAACAAAACTACCCCTGGTTGAAAACCACTCTCCAAGGATGCCTGAAGAGAACCAGAGTTAACCAGAGTTTATTTAAAGATTGTAGGTTTTCTTTTTTTTCCCCCTTTTTTGAGGATACATGATAATTAAGATGTTATATTTACTTCACACAAAATCAACACTAAAAGTGTTTGTTTTTAATACGTATTTTCCTTGCCTTGGCCTGCTGGAAGATTTAGATTAGAGAGGAGGGGAGAGTAGGGTCAAGGGGGAGTGGAGGTAAGTGAGTGTGCAGAGCCCACGGGCTGGGGCTAGGGGTAGGCAGGCATTCGGAGTGTGTCCTGTACAGTGAGAAAAGAAGTTGGCTTGGCCCTTGGGTCCTGATGTGGGAGCCGGTTGGAGAATGGCTTTCATGTTACTCTGTAACACTGAGTACATTCTCTCTGGGAAAGGTTTTGATTTGTTTGGCTCACAGATCTGAGCTGTCCTGAAACATGTTTCAGCTCAGGTCCTGATCTCACAGTTCATGAGTTCAAGCCCTACATCAGGCTCTGTGCTGACAGCGTGGGACCTGCTTGGGATTGTCTCTCTCCCTCACTCTGCCCTTCCCCTGCCTTTGCTCGCTCTCTCTCTCTCTCTCTCTCTCTCACTCTCAAATAAGCTTAAAAAAAGGTTTTTAAATTGCATTTAGTATTGCTCTTGAGTGTAGTTTCTTCCATTTGGCTCAAGATGGGAAGTTTAGAGGAAATCTGAAAGTTTCCTTTTTTCTTCTCCTACCCACTAGAGTATGTTGGCTGTGTGCCTGCTTTAGATATAAGTAACTAGTAAGATTTACAGTCGAGGGGCACCTGGGTGGCTCAGTCAGTTAGGCATCTGACTCTTGATTTCAGCTTAGGTCACAATCCCAGGGTCATGGGATCGAGCGCCACATCAGGCCCCATCCACACTGAACATGGAGCCTGCTGAAGATTCTCTCTCCCTTTGCCCTACTCCATTGCTCATGTGCATGCTCTCTCTCGCTCTCTCTCTCTCTCTCTCTCAAAAAAAAAAGATTTATGACGAAAATACAATTGAAATTCATTAACAGGAAATCTAATCTAGTGGGGCTTTGTCTTATAATTTTTTTCATCCAGAGCCTGTTTCTGTTAGCACACTGTAAAGTATTACAGAGAATCCCTTGTAAGTTTTGGTGACTCCTATAGATTCTGTGACGTATGTTTCTCTACCTTCAAATGCATTTGATGCCAGTTTCTTTAATAAGCGTGTTCCAGCTCTAATAGCACTGTTGCATTTTTCAGAAGTTAATGCTTCAGATGAACGCTAAGAACAAAACAGAAGAAGTTGAAGATGAAACAGTGGAGCTCGATGTGTCAGATGAAGAAATGGCTAGAAGGTAACGGTCACCTTGGAACCACATTATGATCTGGGCCTGGCCTTCAGTGGCTTTCATGTGGGTCCTCTCCCCCACAGTCTTCCAGAGAGTGCCCCAGCAGGAAGATGACTCTCTTCTTTCTCTAAATTGGGCTGATGATGGGGCTTCGTGCCTGTCACAGGCTGGCAGTTGAGGGCTCGTGTCCAGTACTGCTTCTCATACAGATTTTAAAATCTACATCTTGGGGCACCTGGGTGGCTCAGTCGGTTAAGCGTCAACTTCAGCTCAGGTCATGACCTCACAGTTCGTGGGTTCAAGCCCTGAGTCGGGCTCTGTGCTAACAATTCGGATCCTGATGCCTGCTTCAGATTCTGTATCTCCCCCTCTCTCTCAAAAAGAAACAAACATTAAAAAATTTAAAAAACAAAAAATAAAATACAAGATCTCAGGTGGTGAGATCGAGCCCCACGTTGACTCCGTGCTGCTTGGAGCCTGCTTGAGACTTTCTCCCTCTGCTCCTCCTTCACTCACACTCTGTCTCACTCTGTCTCTCAAAAGTAAATAAATGTAATAAAAAATATATATTTAAAAAAATAAAAGAAAATCCACATCTCAGTTTACTTAGGATAGTGCAAAAACAAAGCACGGTGAAGAATTTAATCATCCATAGAAAAGCTTATAAATTTTAAATCTGTTTCTTTTGATCACAACTTTTTTTTTTTAATAATCATTGATTTTTTTATAATTCATTGAATAGTTTGATATTCTTGACAAGGCTTGATTCCTATCTTACTTGTTTGTGTATTTAATTAAACTTGTTTTGCCTACTGTCTTAACAGATACGAGACCTTGGTGGGGACAGTTGGAAAAAAATTTGCCAAAAAAAGAGACCGTGCCAACTATGAAGAAGATGAAAATGGACACGTAAAACCAACAGTTAAAGTAAAGAAAATGTTCCTAAAGCCCCAGGATTGAGGTGGATGCTTTAAGACGGAGCCCAGGGGTGCCCCGTGAGAGTTAGCGTGTTGTGGAACTCTTTCCGATGGCTCCTCGGGACTTATTCATACTGTACTGTTTACTTGTAAAGAAATGGATAGTTTAGGAGACGTGCCGTATTTGAAACGTATGTAGTGGATGTTATACATCCTTTGCTTGATGGTGCTCATCAAGAATGGATTTTTAGCCCTCGAGCTTCAAATGTGTATGGGTGTGTGACCACTTCCTAAAGATTTTTTTGACCTCAGATTTTTTTTTTTAGTGGAGCTCTCCAGTCACTGACCTTGAATTAACACGTATAAATTAAACCAATGTTTAAGTTGCCCTTAGGTTTATATTGTACTTTAAATTATTAATCATGCCAAGCTCATGTATACGTATATTTTGGAATCAAACATAATGAGGATTTTTATATATAAATTCATCAAGAACAAACATGCCTCCGGCCCGACCTACTTGCATGCTACCGAGTCATTGTCGGTTGTGAAATTATTGTTTTTCATTTAAAGCTTCTACTTAATAAAAAAAAAACTTATTCTGTAATAAGTTTTCATATACTCTTCTATTCTCTTATACTTTCAGATAATTATTTAGTATAATTCAGTATTGGAACTTTTATCCAAATACTAACTTTAAGAAAAACAGCCATTAACTTAGCATATGGTAATGTGTTAGATTGAACTGTAAGAAATTGGCTTTTATGGGTCAAACACAACCAACTTTTTGTTTTAATCATTATGAAAGTTATTAACCTGTAAATGTGCCGTATTTAGCTCTGTTTGGGCAAAGAAATCAGCACAGAGAGGACGCCACTTTCCAAACCAACAGCTCACTTGCATAGCCTAGAGTTTCTTTCTGACGGTGACATGTTTTGCTTCTTTTCATGGGGCTCTGAGTTTTCACTGACCCCAAGAGAGAAAATACATGGAGGTTCAGGATGTTAATTATAAAATTAATAGTCGCTAGATTCTCGTGTACAAAGTCCTGGTGTTTTCCTTAAGGCATATTTAATCTGAATGGTATCTGGAGCTGGTAACTCTGGTATCTCTTTCATCAGCATTGTATGCATGGGAGAAAACCCTGCCTGCCCATGAGCAGCAGGGGTTACCCTGTGTTCTTGCGAAATCGCAACAGGATCAAACAAGACCATTCAGGTAATTAGGATAATCTGACAAATGTCGGCAGACTGTGACTCCCAGTGACTCTGCCCCACCCACAGCAGGCTCTCATACCCACACCCCCCCTCTGACCTCTGCCCCGATCATTCTTCTTCATGGTCACTTCGTCATGTGTAACTTCCATCTCAAATGAATTCTGTCTCAAACCTGACACCCCTCAGCTCCTACCTCAGTTTCATTTAAACCTCATAGGGATGACCACGAGTCAAAAGTGGAGAATAAGAGAGGAATAAGTCTGCAGTTCAGCCCACAGACCTGGATTCCACAGCATCGATTCTGAAAGCAATGGTAAAAGAAAACCTGAACCAGAGTGTGAAGCACAAACATACACTTGACCATGGGAGATCCTATCAGGTGTTTAATCTGGAAGGGAGCTGATCATGGTTGGACCAAGATGTTACCCAGAGGAAAATAAAGTACGGTGGAAGCGGTTCTGGTGGATGTTCTCCAAATGAATAGCCACTTGTGGCAGCGCCGCAAAGGGGCTTTCGATGCCAGCCTTGTGCCCAGGAAACTTCTGACAGTACTCGTTTGTTGAAAAAATACTGAGCTATGAACTTGGCTGGGCACTGAATTATGGGCTAGGATTGTGAAGAATCATCTCTGCTTTACCCATGAGGAAACTGAGATACGGAGACATTGAATAACTCAGTGCCACACAGCTTGTAAGTGCTGGATCCGGGATTTCAATGCAGAGCTACTGACCCCAAAGCCCGTGCCCTTTTTCTGATGTCACTTGGTAGGGGAAAGCAAAATAATGGAATTGGGAAACGGAGAAAATAGCCTGACCGCAGAATGAGTCCCTACTTTTATTCCAATGGAGTCTTTCCGAATCATGCTGTACTACCTGTAACATTGTATTACAACATTTTAAGTTATTTCCTTTTTTATAAATTTGCTTTTTATAGATGATAGGAATTAAATTTACATTCACTGTCAGTTTTCAACACAAATGATTTATTTTCTAAATAAGATATTCTCGGCGATTCTGTATTAAGGAAATGTACATGTGAATCTATGGTAACAAGAAAATTGAAAAAAAGTGATTTTTTAAATGTTTATTTTTGAGAGCGTGGAAGAAGGGGAAGGCCAGAGAAAAAGGGAGACACAGGATCCAAAGCAGGCCCTACACTGACAGCAGAAAGCCCAGTGCAGACCTCAAACACGTGAACCGTGAGATCATGACTTGAGCTGAAGTCAGATGCTTAACCTACTGAGCCACCCAGACACCCCGAAAAAGCAAGTATTTAATGAGTGCTCACTTGGAATATAACCATATGTAATCATATACTCATTTAAGTCATATCATAATACCCAATTTGAAAGCAGGGATTATGCCTCACTTTGGTTCCTACACCACATTCCTCGTGCAGGGATTTATAGAAAGTAGGTGCTTAATAGATGATAGTGAATCAAATGAAAATGTTCTCCTACTCCCCCAACCTCACATAAACATTTTTAGTGACTCTTCAGAGAATCCACCTAGCAAATACTGGACTCCTCAAAGATTTTGCATACTACATTGGTTTGCAGGATAATTCTGTCTGCAGGCATATAGTTGCAAACTCATAATCTTCAAGCCTCAAGAGTGAGGAAGTAGACTTCACTATTTTCCCCAGAAGGTCATAAATCTAAAACCCTCAGTTTGTGATGATCCTCTTGCTCCCTTATTTCATCCAGGTACCAAATTCTACTCACTTCTGGCAAATATAAGATCCAAGACATCTGAGGCTGGTTCTTCCCAGAAATTAACTCCAAGACCCACCACAACTAGGAAGATCTGGCCAGGGAAGTTCCCAGGCAGAATGTTAAAAGGGACAGATGGCTGCTTCTGGCTGTCTCTGGTGAAATACAAGATCAAGATAAATGACAGAAGGAACTGTTTAGTTCTATAGCACAGTTTAAAGAAATGTTCAGAGGGGCGCCTGGGTGGCTCAGTCGGTTAAGTGCCCGCTTTCGCTCAGGTCATGATCTCATGGTTCGTGGGTTCAAGCCCTGCATCGGGCTCTGTGCTGACAGCTCAGAGCCTGGAGCCTGCTTCAGATTCTGCATCTCCCTCTCTCTCTGACCCTCCCCTGCTTGCACTATCTCTCAAAGACTTAAAAACAGTTTTTTAATTTAAAAAAAATTTGGTCTCAGGATAAATTTTGAGGGAACCCCTCAAAGTCAAGGGTACAGTTGTAAGACCGTTTTCTGATTTTGAGATGTCAGAAGAGGTCAGGAGAGTGCCTCCTAGACCCTCTGTTATAAGAGGGATTCCAACAATCTTAAGGGCACCGTCACCAAGTTTGGGGTAGTGCGTTGTGTACAACATATAACTGAAATACTGGCTGTAAAATATTTGCCGATCTTAACGTGCACTCGTGTGGCCTCTCCTTGCCTTACTGCGTTTCTCTGGCTGCTAGTGTGGCTGAGAAGCTTTTCTTGAACACCTATGATTCCCTCCTGCCCACCCTGCCCTTGTAAATTGGATGACAGGGTTTGGGGTAGGGGGCAACGTTTCTCCAAACTAGCCAGGAGAAATCCGTTAAATGGGATAAGTTTCAATGATTGCTGGAGAGAAATTTCCAGGGAAGAAAATAATCCCAGAATGTTAGGCTGCTGGCTGGCCCGTCCTCACACAGGGATGGTATTAACCCTGCAGCCTCTTTCAGAAGACTTGCTCCACAGATTATGGCCTGGATTCCTTGATCCTGGGAAAGTTAACATCTAGATTTTTAGATTTTTAGAAATTACAGCCCAAATGTTCAAGTGGACAATTCTGAGGTTGCTACCATTGTCTCTACCAAAAATGGCAGAAGCACCCTGGGCAGGGATGGAGCAGACCACTGGGTCAGCAGCCTCAGTGGGAAAAGAAAGGTCGGGTGGCAGCAGAGGGCTTCAAAACAACCTCCAGCACTCATGAACTAATCGCAATTTGCAAAGCAGAATTCCAGCATTTCCCATGTTTATACCTGAGAACAGAAGAGCAAAGCTAAGCAGTGCCTAGCCTCCCTGGGCTGGCTTCTCATAGATGAAGCAATTCCAAAACACCAAGTCACTAAATATATAACCAATGACTTCAAAGGTGGGATGAAGTAATAATTAGGAAGCTAAGAAAAGCTCTCGTGAATATGAATTATGTACACCGAAAGTTGGTTGGCTTTAATACTTAAAGATGTTAGAACTAGTACTGTCTTGGGATGCCTGGCTGGCTCAGTTGGTGGAACGTGTGACTCTTGATCTTGGGGTTGTGAATTCGAGCCTCACACTGGGTGTGAAGATCAGTTTTTTTTTTTTTTTAATTAGTTTTGTCTTATTCCCCAAACTCCAATTCATATGAAATCTACTCTGAGTATAAGAACTCTAATATAAACTCACTCTTCATTTCCTTGGTGAAGAATACTTTCCTTCTTAAGAAAGAGAGGGAGGAGGGAAAATGGAAAACTCCTTCTTCACTGAACTTCCCGAGAAGGGGCCCAGGAAGAGATCAGCTTCAGGTTGAAGATTCTAAAAGTAACTCCCTTAAAACTTTGGGGCCAATTCTTCACCATATAGGTTTTTGTTTTGATGCTCTGTCAACAGGTAAAATAGATCATCGTAGTCTACACAGTGGTGCCCCCTCTCAGTGACCTGCAGTCATTCGCAGTCTGGAGGCAGATGATCCTCCTTCTGATGCACCGTCAGAAGGTCAGGAGGAACCTAACACTGAGCCACAATGCCTCTCCTCACTCCCATCCCATCGCGTAGGCATGTGTCACGCCGTCATAAACGGCTCAGTGCCTGCGGGCTAAGGAAAGAGTCACTCTACCAGCAGGAGTAATTCATGTGGACCATCCCACGATATTCTTCTAAGGCTGCTGCTGCAGGATGGGGACAGACAGCAGTATGTGTGGTACCCCAGGAATTCACTGGGGCCCTTCATGGTACCTCCGTGTCCCCAGAAAACAATAAATGGGAACTGCATGCACCATTACCCAAGGAGGGCACGGTAACCAAAGGTTTGCAATTTTCAGAAATGAAGCTCCGTGTTACCTCTCCGGAAAAACGACCTTGACCACCAGAAGCACTGCCAGGTGAGAGGGGAATCTAGAATGGATGGTTGAGGAGAGAAATAATGAATATTTATTAGAACATCAGACCCAACCGCAGCAGCAAGGACTGTCATTAGTTTCACTAATCCTCTGATTGTAAGTTTTTATTTTGTATACTGTGACCGGTCACCACCTTGAAGAAGGCATTAATCCAGAGCACAAGCCGGTCTGAGCGGTGGAAGGAGCAAACTAGAGCCCTCCAGACTGGGGCCCCGCCCGTTCCCTTAAGTGCTCATGTCATGGTGCCCCAGCCAACCTCCACCTGTAGGATCCACATCTCTGTCCAAACCGTTTCCCAGAATTGTAGGAAGATGTCCTTCTGCATTCTGCCTGGGCACGACACGGAAGTGCTGGAGACTTCGGACTTTGCTTCTTCTGAGAGTAGCCTCAGCCAACCACTGATCAGAGTTAGTATCAAAACACCCCATCACCACTCAGGAGGGGCTATTTGGAGGTAAGTGAGGTGTGTGTTTAACACCATTTTGGAGAACTTTCCCAGGACTTTAGCTCCAGTTGCCCTCAGTGCTGACATGCTTGATAAGGCAGCGTATTGGCTGTTTCGCTTTTTCCTCACCCCCCTACAAGATTTCCCTGCACCTCTAAAATAAACTGCTTGCACTTGAATCCTCATCCAAGGGTCTGCTTCTGTGGAACTCAAATTAAGATAGCATCTCTGAACCAGGCATTTAAACAAATGTTACTGATAATGTAGGTATAGAAACACAGGTGGGCAGACAAATAGATGATTGACAGCTGATAGATGATAGATACCTGATAGTTAAGTCTATATATTGTGACCAGTTGATATTTCTTCAAATTTCTTTTAATCTGTAGGTTCCCTACTCCATCTCCCTCTTTGGCTTGCAATGCACTTGTGGAATAATTACTTGATATATTTTAATTTAGCAAAACTTGGTCAAATCTAATGCAAATTACATTTTTGCTTCCTATGACGCATGCAGTTTATAACCTAGGGTTAAGGCAGTGCTTTGACACAATTTCTTCTTTTTTTGCCGACTAATGCTGGAAAATTTTATTTATATTGTGCAAGGCATTCTCAAAATGTAAATAAATGCTTGGAAGCTGTGGAAACACACATATGTATATGAAAGTAAAATCCAGAGCTCTCAGAAGGTGGATAAGTAAAGTGAATAAGAAAGCCAGCAATAAATGCCAAATTAATTTTTAAATCTGGAAATTGATCATGTTTGAGTTGAAGAAGTTTCTGTGTCTTTCCATTACACTGAGAATAAACACTAAGCTCCTTATCCTGGCCCTGTGTAATCTGGACCTGCTGTTGGATCTCATCTCATGAGTTCTTCCTCTCCTTTTACCCTAAATAGGGTTTATGTACATGCTCTTTTCTCTGCCTGGGTAGTGCTTGTTCCCAACTCTAAACATGTCTGCTCAAAATGGAGGACTAAACAGATACAAGAAACTCCACCAAGTTTAAAAACATGTAGCCAAACCTAAAAACAAGAGGGGGAAATGTTCCATTGGCCAACAGCAGAACTTGGCCTCAGTAATAAGCAGAAATCAAAACCATGTGGCCCAGGAATACAAAATGGTATGCCGACCTTGGAAGACAGCTTGGCATTTTCTTATAAAATTAAACTTAACTCTGGACTGTAATAGGGTTATACAGTGACAGATGGTAGCTACACTTGTGGTGAGCATATCATAACATATAGAGATGTTGAATCAGTATGTTGCACATCTGAAACTGATGTAACATTGTGTGTCAGTATACTTGAAGAAAAAAAGCTTTTTTAAAAAATTAAACATACTCTTAATGTATGATCCAGCAATCACACTCCTTGGCATTTACCCAAGGGAGTTGAAGAGGTGTCCACATATAAACCCCCACATAGATGTTTATATCCACTTTATTCATAATTTCCAAAATTTGGAAGTAACCAAGATGTCCCTCAGTAGTTGAATAAATAAATAAACTGTGGTACAGCCAGAAAATGGAATACTCTTCAGCACTAAAAATAAATGAGCTATGAAGCCATGGAAATACATAGGGGAAACTTAAGTGCATATTTCTAAGTGAAAGAAGCCAATCTAGAAAGACTATACTATATTCCATCGGTATTACAGTCTAGAAAAGGGACAACTATGGAGACAATAAAAAGATCAGTAGTTTGGAGGACTTGGGGGGAACAGGAAAAGGGACAAATTAATGGGACAATGGTTTTTAGGGCAGGGACAATGTATGATATAACAGTGATAGATACATGTCATTATACATTTTCCAAAGCCCACCGAATATGTAACACCAAGAATGGACCCTAAAATAAACTGTGGATTTTAGGTGATTATGATGTGTCAATGCATTCATCAACTGTGACAAATATTCCCCTCTAGAGGAGGATGTTGATAGAGGGGGACACCGAAAATATGGAAAAGGGGGACATATATGAAAACTCTGTGCCTTCCCTTCCATTTTGCTGTGAATATAAAACTTCTCTAAAAAAAAGTCTTCAAAAAACATAAAAAACAAAAAAAATGTAGTTCATATGAGGATCTGGACAAGATGAATCCTTTAGCAGGTAGACTTTGAAGTCAAGTTTACAAATGGAATCATACTCGGAATGCCTGGGTGTCTCAGTTGGTTAAGTGTCCAACTCTTGATTTTGGCTCAGATCATGATCCTCATGAGATCAAATTCTCTGTACTGGACATAGAGCCTGCTCAAGATTCTCTCCTCCCTCTCTCTCTCTGCCTCTCTCCCCCTTCTCAAAAAAAAAAAAAAAAAATATATATATATATAATTATATATATTCTATTCCATTAATAGAAATGGAATCACTCTTGATGAGAATTCATTTAGGTATAGAATTCTGGGTTGAAATTTTTTTCGCATACCCAGAAATTAAGAGCTATTATTCTTCACATACCCTCCCCTAAAGAAATATTGAAGAATGAACTTAGGAAAATAAAGACAAATTGTGTCATGCAAAAGAATTAATGAGGACAAGAATCAGCAAGAATTGATTGGAAAATCTAAATATGCAATGATTGTAAAAAGTCTAATTATCTGGTTTTAAAACTATGCCAGAGGGGCGCCTGGGTGGCTCAGTTGTTAGGTGGCTGACTTTGGCCCAGATCATAATCTCATGGTTCATGAGTTCGAGCCCTGCATCAGGATCTGTGCTGACAGCTCGGAGCCTGGAGCCTGCTTCAGATTCTGTGACTGCTCATGCTCTGTCTCTCTGCCTCTCAAAAACAAATAAACATTACAAAAAATAAAATAAAATAAACCAGAAAAAATAACATGAGAAAATGGGGGGGCAACATTTTAGGAAAGTTAAACTATGTTAAGTTCCTTATTTTACTCAAGAAAAAACTAGAAATACAAATTTATGCAAATATTATTTTTAAAATAGAACATAAAGTGTACATGATAAAATTTTGAGGAACCATCAAAAGAATTGAACTATAATATATTCATATTAAAAATAGGAGGTAAAAAAATCCAATAAGACACAAAGAAGAAAAATAAGAAATAAAAACTAGGGGCACTTGGGGAGCTCAGTTAAGCATCTGCTCAGGTCATGATCTCACAGCAGGTGGGATCGAGCCCTACATTTGGCTCTGCGCTGACAGCACAGAGCCTTCTTGGGATTCTCTCTCTCTCCCTCTCTTTCTCTGCCCCTCCCCTGCTCATGCAAGCTCCCCCCCCCCAATAAAATAAAATAAACATTAAAAAAAAAAAGAGGGACACCCGGATAGCTCAGTCAGTTGAGCGACCAACTTCAACTCAGGTCCTGATCTTTTGGTTCATGAGTTTGAGCCCTGAATCAGGCTTGCTGCTCTTACCCTGTCAGCATGGCACCTACTTCAGATCCTCTGTCCTCTCTCTGCTCCTACCCCGCTCACTGTCTTTCTCTCCCTCTCTGTCTCGAAAAATAAATAAACAAATTTAAAAAAAGAAAGAAAAACTGTATGGCATTGGCACAGGGTAGACAGATAGATCAATGGAATAGAAGAGAGTCCAGGAATAGACCACTATCTATATGGTCAGTGATTTTTTACAAAAGTGTCATGGCAATTCTGTGGGGAAGGTAAAGTCTGTTCAACAAATGGTGTAAGAACAATAGATATCCATATGAATGAAAGTGAACTGTGATTCTTACTCTTGCCAGTGTGGACTACACACACTGGTGTGTAGGTGTGTTCATTTCTCAAAACTCATTGAACTATATGCTTGTGTGTGCATGTGTGTGTGTGTTCATCATACACAAAGCAACACTCAATTTTTTTATGCTTTTTATTTATTTTTGAGAGACAGAGAGAGACAGCGTGAGCAGGGGAGGGTCAGAGAGTGAGGGAGACAAAGAATCTGAAGCAGGCTCCAGGCTCCGAGCTAACTGTCAGCACAGAGCCCGACGTGGGGCTCGAACCAACGAACCTTGAGATCATGACCTGAGCCAAAGCCGGACGCTCCACCGACTGAGCCACCCAGGTGCCCCTCAGTTTTTAAAATCTCTATTAGAACTGATTACGTCTAATTCCTCTTCAACATTTGTTCTCAGCCCAAATGATCCCTCCTCAGAAAGGTTCTCCGTAACCACGTGAGACCTTCAGCACCTTTCGCATTCTGGATTGTGCTGTCTTCAACTTGGAAAGAGTAAAATGTTGCCTGGCCAGAATTCCTTGTCCCCCCACGGTGCAACGCCCTGCAGCCCCCAGGCTCACTCATGCTTCTATCCTTATAAAGCCCTTTCCCCTTTGTGTTTGTTTGCCCCATTGCCTCCAAGCACTCCCAACACCTCACTCTACCCATTCTCACCTTGTCTTTCCATCCCCTTCTCTTTGTCCTCTTTCACTAGAAATGCTTACCAGGCTGCATCCTGCAAGATGTTGAGGATAGCAAGGCAAGAGGTAAGAGCAAATTCCTGGTTGTTAGTTTGAGCTTTAGAACCCCAAACTTGCTTGCCCTGCCTGGTATCTTACCAGAGTCTGTGCATCCCAAGTCTGTGCATCCCTTACCTGATGAATTTCTGTTCAAGATCTGAAATCATTTTTGCTTCCCTGAGAATTGAGGCCTTACAGGGAGGTAGAGTCAAAGCTGATTGCTACATTGTCTTCTCCAGCGGCTGCTTGCTCATCCTCCTGAGTCTGACACGAACTGGGGCATTGCAGGATACATTCTAAGGGAGGGATGACCAGAAACTGTCCTTGGAGCCCATCAAGCTGGGCAAGGTTGCATTTCACAGTACGTCCTTCTGAGGAAGAGGGGCCTGACATTCAGCCTTCAGTCCCCTTCGGTAAGGGGATCCTTGAGACTTTGTGTATCTAGCAGACAATGGTAGATTGTCTACTAATGTGTAAAAGGCCCCATAGAGGCTAGCATCCACCCTGAAACTTAGCCTGGGGAAGACGGGAAGAGACATTGACTTTGACTGGATTAAAGTCCTGAGGTCCTTGAAGGAAATGGCAAAGTTTTATAGGCTTCCTTGAGTAGGTCTCAAAGAAGAAAGCCTAGGGGCACTTGGGTAGTTCAATCAGTTGAGCATCCAACTTCAGTTCAGGTCATAATCTCACAGTTCATGGGTTTGGGCCCTGCATCAGGCTCTGTGCTGACTGCTAGCTCAGAGCCTGGAACCTGCTTCAGATTCTGTGTCTCTTTCTCTCTCTGCCCCTCCCCTATTCACGGTCTGTCTCTCTCTGTCTCTCAAAAATAAATAAAATGTAAAAAAAAAAAAAAGAGAGAGAGAGAGAAGTCTAAAGGCATGAGCCAGTTTTCAGTGAGGCCTCTTAGCTCATGTTCAGCAAAAGTGTAAAATCAGTCACAGCCCCTCTGCCCAAGTTTCATCATCCACCCAGCTTTTCGTCAGAGATGCCCTCACCCCTTCTTGGCCTTCTGTCACCTGGCTTGTGTCTTGGGATTACAAAACCAGTTCCTGGATGGAACTGATTCTGTGGCTTCTAGCCTCAGACCAGAACACAGGCTCCTCCCTGTGGTCCAGAGCTTGCAGACCTGGCTGCTGAGCCCCTAAGTGAGGCTGATTTTGAGATCAAGCTGGGCAGCATCATGTATCCCCAGCAGGTACCAGATAGGCATTGGAGCCACTTCTTGAGGGTTTAGGAGCAGCAGATATCTGAGTTAGAGTGACTTGGGCAGCCTGAAATGTCAGGCAGTCATTCAGGGAAGAGCTGTTACCCTTCTTACATCTCCTGGGCCCCACTGTCAAGGGTTTTATCCTTTATGGGCTTCTTTTCATAAGAGCCAGTGGTGGTTGGCTTAGTGGTTAGAGCCCTGATAGGAAACAGCTAAAAGCAAGCTCCCTGGACACTCACACTTAGTAGCACCAATCACACATTCACATCAAACAACTAATTATTTGCTTCCTGCATGTTTATCTTCCTTATTATACTGTCATTTTCCAGGACAGCAGGGATCCATCTGTTCCCAGATATACCCCCAGTTCCTTGCACCTTGCCTGACACAAGGTAGGCACTCAGGAGAAACTTAAATGGGAGAAGGAGTTGCTAATGCAGTGGGTGAGACCTGAAAGAGGAAACCCAGGGTTTGGGGTTGGATTATGACTCCCTCCTGTTCACCGTGTAGGTTGGGTGGACTAAGTGAACTGGGCACATCAGAGAAGGCAGAGCACCCAGGAGTCACAGAAGAGAAACATTTGATGTCCAGTTGGACAGATAACGTATGAAATGCTTCTTTCCTTAGAGTTTAATTCGTATGGCTACTATACTAATCAAAAATAATAATAACCCAGTTACTTTTGATTAGTATGTACACAGTACTTTTTAAATCTTCTTGCCTTTGATCTTAGGATGTTCCTCATGTTGACACTCTCTCTTTTTCTTTTTTTCTTTTCCTTTGTATTAAATTTATTTTAGAGAGAGTATATGCATACCAGTGAGAGAGGGAGAGAGAGCGAGGGAGAGAGAGCGAATCTCAAGCAGACTCCACATTCAGTGGGGGCCTGTGGGCCTGACATGGAGCTCCATCCCATGACCCTGAGATCATGACCTGAGCCAAAATCAAGAGTCAGATGCTCAACCAACTGAGCCACCCCGGTGCCTCTTTCTCATTTTCAGCGCTTTGTGCTCCCTGACCCTGAGAAGTCCGGGGAAAGTCTTGATATATTCCTGTCTCCTACACAGTGATTTCTGGGAAGACAGAGGTTGTCTTTACTTTGGATCCACTCCTACCTCCAACACCTGCTCACGCATTGCTGTTGCCTCGGAATCTACGAGAGTGGAGTTACCTCCCATTTCCCAGCAAGGCAGGAAGTTCGTCATTGATTCACAATGAAGCAGAAGTGACAGGACACCAAGATAATAGAAATCAGTTACACCTTCCACTTTCCTTTTCCTGCATACAAATCATGATGCTAGGCATTACCTGTTCAGCTTTAGGTCTCTGCTTCCTTGTGCTTTTCTTCAATTGTCCATTCATAGCTGTCCTGAGCAGGAAAATGTTTTGTCCCCTCTTATTATTTCACTCAGGACAGAAATAAAATACCAAAATAACACTGAATTGGTGTTCTTTTTACATTAGTTGAAATATGGGTGACGGATCTTTTTCCCAATTTTGCATAAAAATATAAATGTCAAGTGTAACTTTCAAGCAGGAAATGTTGACAATTTAAACACTGCGTAATTATAAGAAAGAACATTTCAACAAAGGACACAGATACATTGCTTACGACTTCTCTCTTACCACAGATGGACATGCCTTCTTTGGAAGAGTTTCAGAGGCTCCGGTATGGCTCACTTAGGAAACTCATTACACAGTAATGCCAGAAGGTCTCATGATCCTCGTGGGGGAGACACACTCCGACAGCCCCCAACGAACTTCAATGAAGCTTGACACACTAGGTGACTATGGATGCCTTGGAATGAATGAAGGATCATTGTTTCTGCTCCTGGGTCCTAATCTTCCCATTTCTCTTAATTACAGCAGGTCCGTTTACTAGATGGGTGGACCACACACCTCTGTAAGGTCGCTTTCAGCACCTACCAGAACTGAAAACAAATTTTCCATCCCCTTCCAAGTTCCTCACGCATTCAGCACACAACACTACACCCATTGCTATCAAAACAACACATTGACGTGAGATAAACGGCTCTGAAGCCACAGAGCTTGTCTATGAAATCCCGACTCAGGAAGCGCAAGTGGTCGTCTATCTAGGATGGAAAAAATAGTGGTACGCCTGGGGGGCTCAGTCGGTTAAGCATCTGATTTTGGCTCAGGTCATGATCTTGCAGTCTGTGAGTTTGAGCCCCACGTTGGGCTCTGTGCTGAGAGCTAGAGCCTGGAGACTGCTTCGAATTCTATTTCTCCCTCTCTCTCTGCCCCTTCCTCACTCGTGTACACGCTCTCTCTCTCAAAAATAAATATTTAAAAGTTAAAAAAACAAATAACTGCCTTTGGCCTCAAATTTTCTTTGCCCCCTCACCTTCCTTCAATGAGAGATGGTATTCCTTCATGGCGAAGCCACAGTTTTAATTATTCTCTGGTTGTCCACTGGCCCTCTCATTAATGAGTTAAATAAAACTCTGGTGTGTGTCCACTGGGCATATATATGAGATTTTAACATATTCTGAAAACTATTCCTTGCCATTGGGAAAGGAGGCGGAGGGCGGCATGGAAGTTGTGAGTCCTACAAAGGTTTTGAGGAAGGTACATACACAGGCTTGCATTCTCCAGGGGATCCCAGGCTCTCCATCAGCAGGGGAGCCCACACGGCAGGTAGAGATGAACATATATATTATCAGTGTCTTGTTTGGGCTACTTGGTTATCTAGTGATGAGAGAGATCTTGTTGCCTTTCAACATCAGAAAAGATTTTAGTGACTTAATGAAACCATATCAGCATTCTGTCAGGAAGCAATATATCACCTTGAGCCCAAGTCCTCTTGAAATGGCATGATCTTTCACTTCTTCACGCAAAGCTCATGTTCTAGCTCCCACCTATCGTTACTACAGTACCCCATGATTAGCAGTATGGAGGAATAATAACTAATACTCATTGTGTGTCTACCAGTTCCCAGGTAAATTCTAAGCACCTAGAATGGATTAAGTTATTTAATATTATAACCATACTGTGAAATAGGTACCACTGAAAATCACCCTCTCTGTACAGATCCAAGTATGGAGGCACTAGAAAAATCAGGTAACCTCTCCAAAAACCTCATAGCTCATCAAGGGCAGAACTGAAATTAGTGCCCTGGAAGAATCTATGCTCTTAACCACTGCACAACTGTTCCTTTCACAAACTACAAGTTGAACAAACTCAGTTTAAAAAGCTCAACCCTTGGAAGCATGAAAAATTCTGGAAATGGATAAACGTGATGGTTGCACAACATTGTGAATACTGAATACCACTGGGTTGTACACTTGGAAATGGTTAAAATGATAAATTTTATATTTTGTGTATTTTACCACAGTTTTAAAAAACTCAATTCTACTACATAATAGCTTTGAAATGTGACTTTGGGCAAGTTCACTTTGTAAACCTAGTTTCTTTCTTTCTTTTTTTAAATATTTATTTATTTTTGAAAGAGTGCCCGCAGGGGATGGGCAGAGAGAAGGGACAGAGGATCCAAAGCGGGCTCTGCACTGACAGCAGCGAGCCAGATGTAGGGGGTTGAGCTCATGAACCATGAGACCATGGCCTGAGCTGAAGTAAAACCCTCAATAGACTGAGCCACATGGGTGCCCCAGTAAGCCCAATTTCTTATTTAAAAATGGAGATAACAGGAGCACCTGGCTGGCTCAGTCCGTGGAGCATGTTACTCTTGATCTCAGGTTTGTAAGTTTGAGCTCCACATCAGGTGTAGAGATTACTTAAAAATTAAAAAATACTTTTTTTAATCTTTAAAAATGGAGATGGTAAGAGTACATATTTCAAGGTAATTGGAAGAATTTAGTTGGTAATCCAAGTAAGCTATTCAACAGAGCTCCTGGCACATAGAAAGCCACCGATGATTATCAGCTTGAAAAAAAGAGAAGGCAGTAGGGACTCTATCAGGAAGAGTGGGAGGTATAAACGTCATTGTTTGTCCTTGAAAGACTCATCGTGCTCTTGTGGAAGGAAGTAGCCAATTGGCAGTGAAATCTGTTGTTTGGATCAGAATGTTCTTAAACTCATGGCTGCAAAAATGTAGAGCCATACTGGCCAACCCACCATCTGACCTCCACCAAGAAAGGACATACTGGTGTGACCTTTGTCCATAGCAAATGCTCTCCCATGGCAAGGAGAAAACAACTACTATTACTCCATGAATAGGCCCTTGTTGAATGTCAGGCACGGGCTAAATTCTTTGCATAATTATCCTATTTAATCATCACAACTGCTTGATGTTAATATTACCACTGCCCCTATTTCTAGTGTAAAAAGAAAAAATTAACCCTAAGATGCAGAGGAGTTAAACAGCCTACTTAAGGTCATTGAGCTGTGGAACAGCAGGCTCAGTCGGTGTGTTTTAGTCATTTTGGGCTGCTGTAATAAATACTGCAGGCCGAGTCACCAAAGACAAACGTTTATTTCTCATGGTTCTTGAGCCTGAGAAGTCCAAGATAAAGGTGCTGTCAGATCTGGTGTCTGGAGAAGGTTCCCTTCCTGGTTTGCAGAGGGCCACCATCTTGTTGGCAAGAGAGAAAAGCAAGCTCTCTCCTTTCTCTTCCTGGATGGGCACAGATCCCATCACCAGGGCTAATTACCTCCCAAAATCTCCACCTAATACTATCACATTGATGGTCAGGTTGCAACAGAGGAATTTTGAGGGGACACATAGAATCTCTCCCCCAAAATATCCAACATTACAATGGCAATGACATGTATTGGCTTAGACCTCTTATGATTTTTTAAGTGTTTATTTCTTTTTGAGAGAGAGAGAGAGAGAGAGACAGAGAGAAAGTGAGTGGGGTAGGGGCAGAGAGAGAGGGAGAAAGATGTTCCAAAGTGGGCTCCATCCTAACATCAGAGGTCACAAGGCAAGGCTTGAACTCAAAATCTGTGAAATCATGACCTGAGCCAAAGTTGGGATGCTCAACCAACTAAGCCACCCACGTACCCCAGGTGCCCAACTTCATGATTTTTCAGAGCTGTTTTGCTATTTACCATGGGCATTCAAGATGCAAGTGTGAATTTTGTGTTTATCAGTGAAAAAATGTTTTGCAAACTCAAGTCTTACCTAGAAATCATAATCATAACAAAGAACAGTATGTCTCAAGTTAGGACTAACTGTATATGGAATTCACCTTGAAGAGTCAGGAAGAGAGAACATCGGACAATACCGGAGACAGATTACATTATGTCCATCAGTGGATCATTATCTAGGGTGAAAATAGGAGGAAAAACAGAAAGTAGAGTTAAATAAAGTTAAAACTTGCAGGGCAATTACCAGGTCACTGGAACCTCCTCACCATGAATGGAATCACCCGATTATAAGAAATAACTTGGGACAAAAGCTTTGAGTTTGTTGGTCAAGCTTCCTGTTTCCCCTGGCAAGCTGAGATCTTTGCTTTAGTCATTCTATATGTTGCAATCTGGTAAATAAACTCTGTGATGGTCCAGGATAGAATGTCTTATCATCCTAGACACAATGTACCTTAAACTGTTATTCCAGCCAAATATCATTCCAGTTGTTTAGGACTGCCAGGGATCATCTGAAATATTTGGTTTGTACCGTGAGGTCCAGCAAGCATTTTCTTTCACCTTATTTCAAAGGGATAAGACTCATAGACGTCAGGGATAAAACCCCAAAAGAAATGTTAACAGAAAAATTCCTATTTTCCTTTTAAAGTTTTTATTTATTTATTTATTTATTTGAGAGAAAGAGAGGGTACAAGTGGGGATGGGGCAGAGAGAGGGAGATACAGAATCTCAAGCAGGCTCCACGCTGTCCGCACAGACCCCAACACAGGGCTCAGTCTCATGAGCCATGAGATCATGACAGGAGCCATAATTGAAAGTCAGATGCTTAAGCAACTGAGCCACCCAGCCGCCTCTCTTCTTTCCTTTTGATTCTTATTTCTTTTCTTTTTTTTTTCAAGAATTGTTAATGTTTTATTTTATATTTGAGAGAGAGAGAGAGAGAGAGAGAGAGCACGAGCATAGGAGAAGCGAAGCAGAGAGAGGAGACAAAATCTGAAGCAGGCTCCAGGCTCTGAGCTGTCAGCACAGAACCCAACACAGGGCTTGAACCCATGAACAGTGAGATCATGACCTGAGCCCAAGTCGAACGCTCAACAAACTGAGCCACTCACGGGCCCCTGATTCTTATCTCTTGGTGTGGAATTCTGAGCTGGGTATTGAACTCACTCTCAGAAACACCCATCCAAGCCTGAGATCCTGGAGAGAAATACTGAATTACAAGACATGTGGGTAGAGAAATACTTTATCCAGAGCCAAGCCAGAGCAGGTGTCCCAAGCCCGTGAGTGGACCACAATGCATGAGCTAATAGGGGGACTTTCGCGGGGCAGGAGGTCCCACCACCCAGAGCTGTTTGCATAGAATTATCCTTCCTCAGGATTACACCATCCAGAACAGCTTTCCAAAACATGGGCTTTATCACCAGCATAATGAAGCCGATGAAATTTAATGTTCCATTCAAATAATACAGGAAAGCTTATTTGTAGGCATTTATCAGCTCCCAGTGTAATAAAGAAATCATATTTTCTTTGTTTTTAATTTTTTTTAATGTTTATTTTATTTTTGAGAGAGAGAGAGAGACAGTGCGTGAGTGGGGGAGGGTCAGAGAGAGAGGGAGACACAGAATCCTGAGCAGGCTCCAGGCTCTGAGCTGTTGGTACAGAGCCCAATGTGGGGCTCAAACCCACAAACTTTGAGGTCATGACCTGAGCTGAAGTCAGATGCTTAACCGAATGAGCTACCCAGGTGCCCCAAGAAATCATGTTTTCACTGGATATTTTCCTAATTCCTTCCTCTTATCCTGGGTGTGTTGTAAGGATCATCTACTTTCCTACTGCCAGCATCAGAGAAACACAGAAAAGGAAGAGAGAAGGGGAAATAGATGAGGTTTTTCATGTGATCTGCGTGTGACATCATGTGACCAGGTTTTTCATGTACCTTGTATCCTGCCCTTGATCCGAAGAGCAGGGCTGGGAGAATGAAATGCTTTTTGCCATGAGTCCCTGTCCATATTTTCTCTCATATGAATTCCGATCTCCAGAACTTAAATCTCACCTGTTTGTTCATCATGCTAGTCTCTGATGCACTGGAGGTTCCCATCTGCCATTAGCAAGTTAACTGGTTTTTTGTGGTAAACCAGGGACACCAACACTGTGCAGACATGGCCAGGGCCTGGAGGAGTTTTGCATGTAATACTTGTCTCTCTTGTTTTCTGAGAAACTACAGGAATTGTGCTAAAAATGAATTATGTTTGGGGGCTCCCGGCTAGATCAGTTGGTAGAGCATGTGATTCTTGATCTTGGGGTCATGAGTTCAAGCCCCATATTGGGCAGGGAGCCTATGAAAGAAAAGAAAAGAAAAGAAAAAAAAGAAAGAAAGAAAGAAAGAAAGAAAGAAAGAAAGAAAGAAAGAAAGAAAGAAAGAAAGGAAGGAAGGAAGGAAGGAAGGAAGGAAGGAAGGAAGGAAGGAAGGAAGGAAAGAAAGAAAGAAAGAAAGAAAGAAAGAAAGAAAGAAAGAAAGAAAGAAAGAAAGAAAGAAAGAAAGAAAGAAAAGAAACGAAACATGTTTGGATGCTTATCAATACTTTCAGGTAACAATCTGCTGGTTTAAAACAGCATCTTCCCAATGAATGTGCAGTGACATGTGAAATTCCCCCCCCACTTCTCCTTCTCTTGTCCTCAGAATCTGGGTTCCGAGAGGCTGGTCTATTTGTCCAACACTGGGAAAGCAGCATTATCTCTTACTCATTAGCCTCCATTGAATTTCTTATCCCCATTTCAGGACCCATCAAGGCTGTCCGTCCAGTGGCTTCTGCTACAGCAGACCCCCACCTGCCCACGGGCATCATGACGCTCACTCTTAGCTCTTTCCCTACTGTTTCCAAGAGCCTCAGTGACTTTTCCAGTCCTCCTCACTCTCACCCAGGCCCAAGGGAGTCAAGACTGGAATTGTGGGAAGCAGCTGTCAGTCTTTCTCGAACTAGACGACCACCTTGTGCTGTACTTCCCTCTGGGGTAATCCCAATGGAGTATGGAAGCCCTCCTGGGGGAGACCAATTAGGAACTTCTCCAATCTGAGATTCTCAGACCCTCTCAATCCCTACCCAGCACCTTCTCCCCATGCCTCTTGGGGATTTTCATTAGAAGAGATAGTAGGCCCCACACTCAGGTCTTAACCTGACGTCTCCAGCTCTCTCCCACTGTTCTCAAAGAGCTTTTCCCCTCCTTCTGTGGCCTGACCACACATTCCTCAGCCTGCTTACTCCCCAGCCTAGCCTTACCTAGGGCAGTGGTTCTCAAACATGAGTGTGCACCACCAAGAAGTCTCAGTACAATACAAGTTGGTGGGCCCACCCCCAGAATTTCAGATTCAATAGATATGGTCATAGAATAATTGCCTCTAGTTAATGATAAGGGCACACAATTCCCCGGGACCATATGTGACCTCATGTGGCAAAAGGGACTTTGCAGATGTGATTACGTTAAAGATCTTGAGATGAGAAGATTATTCTGGATGATGTGTGAGCCCAGTGCCATCACAAGAGTCCTAATAATAGGGAGGCAGAGGAGACAAGACCATGGAAGCAAAGGAACATGGGAGGTCTTTGGAAGCTGGAAGAAGCAACAAATGAATTATCTCCTAGAGCCTCCAGAAGGAACACAGGTTTGCAGACAACTTGATTTTAGCCTTGTAAGAGCTGTTTCAGAATTCCAACCTGCAGAACCGTAAGATAGTAAATGTATAGTAAAACCTAGGTTTGTGAGCATAATTAATTCCAGAAACATGCTTGTAATCCAAAGCACTTGTATATCAAAGCAAATCTCAAGAACCACTGGCTCAGTTGTGATCATGTGACATTTGGCATCACTTAGTACTCCTATCACAAGACATCGCTCATTGATCAAGTTAAAATTTATTAGAAACATTTGCTGGTCTTGCAGAACATTTGTAGAACAAGTTACTCACAATCCAAGGTTTCACTGTATTTTGTTTAAAAAAATTTTTTTTTAATGTTCTTTGTTTTTGAGAGACAGAGAGAGACAGTGGGAACAGGGGAGGGTCAGAGAGAGAGAGGGAGACACAGAATTGGAAGCATGCTCCAGGCTCTGAGCTGTCAGCACAGAGCCCGACGCGGGGCTCGAACCCACGAACCGTGAGATCATGACCTGAACCGAAGCCGGATGTTTAACCAACTGAGCCACTCAGGCACCCCTGTATTTTGTTTTAAATTGCTGTTTTTCTTAATTGGTTACAAGAGCCACAGAAACCTAAAATATGATTGGGTTGGCTACTGAGAATTGGCATTTCTAATCGGTTCCCAGGTGGTGCTGATGCTGAGGTTTAGGGGTCACTTTGAAAAGCACTGGGTTATGGTGAAACACGCAATACCAGGTCCTCCTCCAAATTCTGGTCATACAAACCCTTTGCTCTCTCTACAACTGAATTAGGCAAATGGAAGCTTTGACCTTGACGCCTCTTATCTCCAAAAAGCACCCACTTTGGACCTCATCAATTAACCTTTGATTTTTATTTTTTCCTTTCTTTCTGCTCTGCTATAAAGCAATGATGACCAGGCATGCTTAGCCATTAAAAATGTATCATATTAATAATTTCATAACTATTTATCTCACTATCTTGTTATTTATTATTTTCTTTGGGGGGAAAATTGCAGAGCACTGTTATTTTATCTATCCTCCTGAAATCTCCAGGAGGTTGGAAAGTAGAAAAAGAGCCTTCACATTCTAGACAGGAAATGGAAGAAAGAGAGGTTTGCATGAATGATGTCTGAACCTCTGTGTCCCTCATGTCAAACTGCTATTTTTTCTAGTTCCTTTAATATCCCTTCTGTTCACCAGCTCCTCCCCTTTTGCCTCCCCTAGATGAACTTGACCCCACCTCTCTTAGTATCTGAACTTGCTCCGTTTGGCTGGCTCCTCCAGGTAACGATGCTGGTTTTTCCAGCCTGGGCTGCTCACCTGGGAGATGAAAGTGACAGTTACTCTGGACATCAGACCAGCCACTCCCACGCTCTGGGTCTGCCAAAAGGCCTCCAGAGCCCGAGATGAGACACCTCATCCTGTTTGCTCCAGGGCTCCAGAGAGCGGAAGGGAGAGGAGGCACACAAAGCACTGACCACACACACGAACCAATACCTTGAATACAGTAGTTATATCAGGATCTCAATTCTCAGTGAGAAAAACTCCATTTGACTATTGTCCTTGCCAGTTCCTCTTCTTTTTCCCTTCCCAATCTTATTTTTCCTGTCATTTCTTTCTCTTCCACTTTTCCTGGCAGGCAGTGGAATCCAACCTGGATTTCAGTGCTAACTGCCTTTTGCCAGCTGTGTGACAATGAACTGGCAACTTAACCTCTCTGATCCTTCATTCCCTTACCTGTTACGTAGGGGTGAAAATACCTACCTTGGTTCTCTGATGAGAACTAGATCAGAGAATATGTGAAATGTATGTGTGCAGAGCAGGCTGGCGCTTGATTCACGCTTTTCACGGGGGTCATTTCTACCCATCAGCTTTCTCACCGGTAAGTCCTATTCAACCCACAGAATTCACAGGGAAAGCAAGGGAGGAAACCACAACTTTAATGGGAAGTTCAAGTTTTCTTTTCATCCCGAGACTAACATTTCCCACATATTTGCCCGTGTGCCTTATTCTTTACTTAGGCCTGCTTAGTTAACGCTTTGGGCACGCCCCCTGTAAAGTGACACATCTTTTTGTTAAAATAATCAAATATGCCAGTAGGACTAAAGGACACAAAGCAGAGCATCGGGAAAGCCATCGGCCCTGGTGAGTAAAGGGCACAGGGTCTCTTCGCAGACACGGCGTGCCGGATGTCCCGGAGCACAGGGGACACGTCGGGGCTGCCGCTCCTGCTGATGATCTTGAGAAAATCCAGCTGCCCAAGGATATAGTCCTGTCCATAGTCCTCCAGCACTTCGGGGGTAAGGTTGTCCAGGATGTCCCGCTCCAGCTTGCTCCACGTCTCAGGCGTGCCCGAGATATCTGAGATGCGAGAAGAAGGGAGGCTCAGATGCTGGGGAGGCCAGACCAGACGTGCCCGACCCAACCAGGGAAGCAGGCTGGCTTCTTTTGGGAAGGACGGGCGTTCCCCAATGACTTTTTAAAAAATGAGCTTTAAGATGGCATTTAATATATTTTTCAACATTCATATGGAAAAGTACACACATGTCTGGGTTTCCATCAACTGAACAGCCTGTGTAACCAGCAACAGAAAGAGAAGACAAGCCAGCCTCAGAGCCCCCACTCCCAACCCCCTTCCCAGGATCCTCTGTCCCAATGACCAGGATAGAGCAGTTTTGCCTGGCATTGAACATTATGTAAATGGAATCACACACTAGTCCTGAGATTCATCCACGTATTGTGTGGTCATTCTCATAGCTGTGGTTTTCTATTGTGTATATACACCATAAATTATTTATCCATGATACTGTGATGGGCATTGGGGAGGTTTCCAATTTGGAGCTCTTACAAATGGTGCCGCCACAAATATTCTATTACATCTGTTTGCATGATCATTATATACAATATAAAATGCAATGTATACAATATAATATATATACTATGTATGTCCATGCATGTATACATCTATGTATAATCTCTTATATAGAAGCAATACCTATTTCTATGTATAAAATGAAATACACAATGTTGACTATCTTATCTATTTAATAAATAAAATTTTAAATAATATGTAATACATATAATTTATCCATTTAAAATATAGCATATAGGGGTGCCTGGGTGGCTCAGTCAGTTAAGTGGCTGACTTCGGCTTAGGTCATGATCTCACAGTTCGTGGGTTCGAGCCCTGTGTTCGGCTCTGTGCTGACAGCTCAGAGCCTGGAGCCTGCTTCTGATTCTGTGTCTCCCTCTCTCTCTAACCGTCCCCCACTCACGCTCTGTGTCTCTCTTTCTCAAAAATAAATAGACATGAAAAAAATTTTTTTAGTAAAATAAAATTTAACATATAAATTATATGTAACTAAATATATAAACATATTTGATATAGAACCAATGGGTGCTTATCATATACAATTTAATTACATATACATTTACTTTAAAATATTACAGTGATGCCTGCTCATTATGTAAAATAAATAATGAGATGTATATGTTTTTAAAATTAATTTCTTCTAAGGTAACTTAGAGTTTTGCGTGTCTTTCTACATTCCCTCCTTATTCATACAAACATGTATACACATAGGGGCGCCTGGGTGACTCAGTCAGCTGAGTGTCCAACTCTTGATTTACCACCAGGTCATGATCTTACAGTTTGAGTTTGAGCCCTGTGTCTGGCTCCACGCTGACAGCACAAAGCCTAGTTGGAATTCTCTCTCCCCGTCTCTCTCTCCCTGCACACCCTGGCTCGTGCTCGCTCACTCTCTCTCTCTCTCTCTCTCTCTCTCTCTCTCAGTAAATAAATAAACTTTAAAAAAGGCTTTGGTTTAATTTTATTTTACTTTACCAGGAATAAACAAAACCCCGAAGGATCATACTATACAGGTTTTCCAAAGATTTCCTTCTTTGCTTAGTAATAAAGACCTGCCTTCGATAGTAATGGCTATAGATTTAAACCCGAGCAGCAAAAATCTCCCATTGAACAGCTTTTAGGCAGCCACTTCTCTATCGAAGACTTTCCAGTCATTCCTGGATTTCACCATTTCGGTTGACATTGCCATAAATATCCTTGCACAATACATCCTTTTGTTAGTTCAGGGTTTTACGTCTGTAATCAGCCCCCACATTCTGGCTGCCTGGTCAAAAGGCACAAGCATTCTGAATTTCAACACCCAGTGCCAGATTACTTTCCAGAAAGGATGCAGCATCTCACATTCCCTCCTGCAAAGTGTGTGATTGCTCTGGGATTGCTGTAGGGAGGAACCTTGGTTTACCAGCTTGAGTAGCTCCTGATACACCCACCAAACTGCAAAAGGGTTTCAACAGCTCATTACTTTTCACGAAGGCACAATACCACATTTAAACGATTACCCTGACAACTACTCTCAAGGCTTCTGGGCCTTGGAAAACATGTTTGTGTGAACTACTGTTCCTCCTCTCTCTCTCCCCCCATCTCGGCTTTCTTCAAGGTGAGGGGTTCCTTTTCCTCTCTTTTTCCTCTCTAAACACCTCATGGCCTTTCTAACTATTTTTGTGAGTACCCTGTGCAGGGTCTTCAAAGCTCTCTTTCTTTACTGGATACAAAGCCACCAGACATTTGTCAACTTTCATCTGCCACTTTTGACTCCCAGTCACTGCCACTTTCGGGCTATACACAATGGAACTGTTGAGGTGACCTAGATCCAAGCCCCATCTCTGCCTCATACCACCTCTGTGACTTGGGAAACTTCCAACTTCTCTGAGCCTCAGATGAGAATATTACTGATGTGCGGAATGAAGGCAAATGAAATGTACATGAAATTAAATTTCCTTGTAACCTGCAGCCCATTGACAAATACTTCAGGCAGGCAGAGTTCGCCATTCTTCCAGAAACTCCCAATCTTAATGTTCATGCTTTGCCAGAGGCAAAAACAACCTTGGCTTGCCAATAGCCAGGACTCCAGGATCTTGTAAGTCTTCTTCCTTTTTTGTTTAATTTATTTTTGAGAGACAGACAGAGTCAGTGTGAGCAGGGGAGGATCAGAAAGAGAAAGACACAGAATCCAAAGCAGGCTCCAGGCTCCAAGCTGTCAGCACAGAGCCTGATGCGGAGCTCGAACCCACGAACTGTGAGATCATGACCTGAGCGGAAGCCAGACACTTAACCGACTGAGCCACCCAGGCCCCCCCCCTTTTTTTTTTTTAAATGTTTATTTATTATCGAGAGACAGAGAGAAACAAAGCATGAGCATGGGAGGGGCAGAGACACAGAATCTGAAGCAGGCTCCAGGCTTTGAACTGTCACCACAGAGCCTGATGCGGGGTTCAAACTCACAAACTGTGAGATCATGACCTGAGCCAAACTCAGACACTTAACCGACTGAACCACTCAGGTGCCCCTGTAAGTCTTCCTTAACACATGAAAATCCTGTTGGAAACTTCCTTTGTCTTTACCTCCTCTGACTCCAAGTATATAATTAGTCATTCCTGAGAACCCCAGTGCACTCTTTCTGCCCTGTGCTTTAATAAAACCATCTTTTGCACAAAAAATGTCTCAAGAATTCTTTCTTGACCTTTGGCTCTGAGCCACAACAATTTTCCACATCATTTTGGGGTTCTTACGTGGGGCTTTGAGTCTTTTGACCTGGACTCTGAGCCTCGATGCAAACTTGGTGAGTCCTTCCTCTCCCCTCCCTTTACGCTCATATCAGGGGCTTTTCGGGGAGTACGGTTTTATTGGAACACTTTCATGTCAGTTGCTCTGGCTGCAATTCTCTAGCCCATAGCTACTCTACCTGGAGGAGAAAGCCTGCCTTTTGGCTGGAAGTTAGTACCCAGGCCGGAATGGTAATAAGACCAAGAAACATGATGCCCTTTCTTTATTCCTGTCCTTGTATAAAAATTGTGTCTCTCTTAGGCATGGGACAGCCACCTGCGTGACTAGCACGGCTGCCAATCTTAAGAGTCCTTTGGGAGGCTTCCTCCTCATTGGTCTAACGTGACCCCCTGGTCGAGCCGCTTCTGGCTCTGAGAACGCCATTCAGAGCCAGCTGAAACCAGGGCCCAGTTCAGTGAAAGCCCAACCGGAACCACTTCCTAGGGAAGGTGGCTATAAAGACTACACGTGTTGGAATGTCGCTTAGACCATAACGGATTTCCTTCTTCACTGTTTTCCGTCAATGTCCTCTACTAACTATTTAAACTACAGAATTGGGTAATTTCCCTTTGTAAACTTTTTCTACTGCTTTCCATGGGTTAAAAACGGTGGGTTCTTCACGGACTTCACAGCAAGGTAGGGTACTTCAGTCCATTCACTGGCACCTGCGTCTGTAGCATAGGCTATGATAGGGGAGTGGAAGGACGCTAGTGTCCCTCCCGCAGGGACTTTACAGCAGGGCGGTGATTACAGCAGTTTTGTTCAAGGGACACCTTTGGGTTGCTTTGACCACAGGGACCTCTGACATGGACTGTGTGGCACGTCACCTGGGAGTTGGGGGAGGGAGGACTTTTGATAACAGACCTTCTCTCTTCAGTTCCCAAGGACTCTCCCTTGGAATGCCTTTTAACCCACTGGGAACCATTCAGATTGCAAGAAAGAACTGATCTGTAACGCTGCATGGCCTCGGTGTGACCTCTTGGTTAGATTTTTCCGGTGGGAAACCAGGGAAATGGATGGAGGTACCCCAGGTCCAGACCTGCATGGCCCTAAATGAGGACCCTGCCTACGGGCCTCTTGCAGAATGTGTTTGGCCAGTAACCCCCCTCCTGATATACTGGATGATAATTTTTTCTAAATAAGTCTCCTCCAAATAAACCTGGATTGCTGGAGGAAATCCCTGACAAAGGAAACGCTGACTGTCTCTGTTCCTCCTCCTCATTCATTTCCCAGGTTAATAGCTATCATAGGAACCAACCAACAGTCTCTGCTAAGTCTCTCTTGGGCTGGGGCCTTCAAGGAATATTCCCAAACAGCTGCCAAAAGTCCTTTCATTTCCAGTAAGTTCCCTGTCTTCTCTGGACTGCCTATTTCCTCTTTAGTGGAAGGCTCTTCTGCCTTCTCCTCCCCCTCCCACTATTTCTGCACCATCTCGGGCATGGGCTTCATGACTGGTTCTTGTGTCACCTTGGGGGCCTCCAGCACCATCAGTTCCTCTCCTCCCCTCGCTGTCACGGGGTGCAGAGAACCCCATTAGACTTACACTGCCCACTCAGATTTCCCCACCTGTGTCCCAGGTAAGAATAAACAATGGGGGACAAATTGATTGACCTTTAAGTGGACTCAGGTGGAACATAACTCGGTATTTAAACGAATTGAAACTTTTAAGTCTACCTAGGTTTACTGAAGGTCAAATAAGCTCATGTTATCTGTTCCAATTTGTCAGTAAAAAGATGACTTAAAATGATGATTAATTTTGTCTGTCTCCAAGTTTTCTTGGGTAATTGTTAAGGTAGTTTTCAAAGTCTTTAGTAATCTGAAACTATAAAGTTTTGCTTGGATGATAAAATGGGATTGAATTCATTGGACATCTAAGCCTTTTCCAAATAGAACGGAGTGCTGAAGAACTGATTACTGAAAATAGGTTTGTGCTTTTGGCTTCCTATAGCAGAGAAACTAAGAATATTTGGGTCTGTTGGAAAACATGTCCTGGGCTTACTAGATTCGTAAATTTGCCATCTAAATAATTCTGCTATAACAGTTTACAATTGGTTACTACTTAGTTTTCACTGGAGACTCGGGCTTCTAAAAGTTAAAATTCTTCTGCTAAATGTAATTGAGAACTGATGGGAATGAGGAAAGCAACTGAATTTTATAAGTTGTTGTAGAAAGTTTATGAAGGGAAATCTTTGGAAAGGAATTTTATATGTGGTCAGGACTCAGGTTGAAATTAATGGATTTTAAAAGTACATTGGTATAAGATTGAAATTCTTCTCTTCTCTCTGTTCAAAAGACAAAGTTTACTTGGATTGTTGACCTGCTCTTGATAAAAAAAAATGTAAACAAAGTGTTTGGGTTTTTTTCCCTCTTCTGTCTGCCCAGAAAACCAAAACTTTTATATTTTGTCTTTATCAGATCTTTGATTGCATAGTTAAAACTTCTCAATACTAAAGGAGCCGAGTTTTGCTAACAACTATATAACCCTACATATTTGACTTTGGAATCTCATATTGCCATCTTGGTTAAATAATTAAGTTTTGAGGTACCTGCGTGGCTCAGTCATTAAGTGTCCAACTTCAGTTCATGTCATAATCTCACAGTCTGAGTTTGGGTTCCACGTCAGGTTCTGTGCTGGCAGCTCAGAGCCTTGATCCTGCTTCAGAGTCTATGTCTCCACCTCTCTCTTACTCACTAACCCCTCCCATTGCATTCTGTCTCTCTCTCAAAAATAAATACTTAATTTTTTTAATAATTAAGTTTTAAATTTTGTAATGATCTGTAATCATATTTAGGCATGTGCTTTATAACTTTCTGAGGTTTTTTTAACATACGTCCCAGTATTTAAACTGTCAACGAAGTCTTTTTGACTAATTAGACCTTTTTATTTGGCATTTAAGCGACTCTGGAAGCATTGTTAAACAAATAAGTCTTAGATTATGTTTGGGTAACTGCTGTAACTATTCTAGAGATGAAATTCCTAAAGCTTTAATATGTTTTAATATGTGCTGGTTTTAACATGTTCTGGTATAAAGCCATCACTTACTAGTCTAATTATTGAAGAGTTCTCTGTCACAGAAATAACCGGATTTCCTTTCCAGCCATAATGAACTTTCATCAAATCTTTAACCATGCCCATTGTTACGTCTTTTGTCATTTATAGTTCTTGTTCCTATTCTCTTGCAAAACATGTTTCATCTTCAAGGAGACTCATAGAAAGGGCTTCCGACAAATACAGGTTTTTGATATCTTTAAAATCATAAAGCTAAAATTGGTAAGAATTTCCAGGACTAACGAAAAAGCTGCATTCAAACTGACTGAGAATTAGTAACATGAAGTTCAATAAATTAAGGAAGATGATTATAGTTTTTGTGACGCTTGTTTGAAACATTCCTGGTTCTCTAATGTTTGTGCTTCCAGATTAAGGAAATTTTCTCTTAAGTTATCTATGACTTTCAGAAATGTAACAAAGTATTCATTTATGAACAAATTAAAGCATTTTTCTCTGTACCTGAACCCTCTGAAATTCAAAATCTCTCAGGGAGGGTTTTTTCTTTCATGGCAATTGCAGTTATTTGCAGCAGTTCAATAAGAATATGTTCTCCTTGTGAAAGGACACCATTGGAAATACTGCTTATCTTTACCAAGGCTTTGACCAGAATGCCATTATTTGAGAGACGTGCATAGACTCAGATACGACCTGACAGCTTTAAGGAACTAAGGCTGACTTTATGAAACATGGAGCCATAAAGCCTCGTGGAAATGTTGGCCTAGTATCTTGCTCACAGAGTTCCCAGCAGCCTCCCCAGGTGAGTAAAGAAGGTCACATCCTGGCAGGTGCAGGGACCTCGGGACATTTGGGGCCTCCTGAAGAGGAATTCACCCAAATCCACAGGTATTGCAGGCCTGTCTGAGGGCAAGTACGTGGCTTTGGCTTCTGGCCTAGAGAGGCTACAAAAGTTCAGTCTAGAGATTCCTTGTAAAACGTTCCAACAACGCAGATTTTAAAAGATCCATATGATCAATGACTATTCCTGCTGAGCTTACATAAGTAATTAGGCCGAGTTTGTTAAAAGTGAATTAGTTACAAATGAATTTGTTATTTGGCTATCTCTGGAAATGAGAGCAATTACAGAGAAAAATTATGTTTCAATAACATCTTTGTAGATATTAAACTTTAATACTACTTATTTTAAACCAGATTCTGAATTCTGGTTTCCTCAAATAATTGGCTAAGTCTCTCTCTAACTTAGGTTTCCAATCTTCTTCCATTCTCTTGACGTAAAGTCATTAAAAACTAAAACTGCCTTTGTCCTAACAGCCCTAAAAACTGATGCTGGACAACTTGAGGTAAACTTCAGAGAAACGGTTCATGTATAGACCATTTTGCTTGTTATTCCTTGGGGATAATAACAAGACCCCATGGGCATATAATTACTTGAACAACTGGAAAATGGGATGGATTCCCCGAATAATTATATATGAAAAGGCTTTTCTCACTGTAGGTACCAATCAATGGGTAAAGACTACAGTGCTTTATTAAATTATTCAGTTTTTGCAGGTTCAAGCCCCACATCAGGCTCTGTGCTGACAGCTCAGAACCTGGAGCCAGTTTCAGATTCTGTGTTTCCCTCCCTCTCTCTGCCCTTCCCCCACTCGTGCTCTGTCTCTGTCTCTCAAAAATAAATGTTAAAAAATAATTTTAATCATTTACTTGAGGACAGGTTAATGCATAAATCTCTCTAAATAAATATGCAAACTATATCCTCCCTAAACCTGATCTGATAGTTACTAGCAACCCACCCCATATAAACCCAAGAGACAAGGTTTATTTAAAGAATCGAAACTCTAACACAACAGGGAATTTAATGCCAAAAGGAAAAGGCACCTACTGGGTCATATTAGGCACTCCCACAGCCATAAAATTAGAAGGACATTCCTTAGAGACCCAAGAATAAAATCTGTATTTGGGTGACTCAGTCAGTCGGTTGAACATCCAACTCTTGATTTGGGTTCATACCATGATCCCAGGGTCATGGAATCAAGCTCTTCACTGGGCTCTGAGTTGAGCATGGAGCCTGATTAAGACTCACTCTTTCTTCTTCTGCCTCTCTCCCTAACTTGTGCTCTCTAGCTCTAGAGTAAAATACACTACAACAGCCACAACGACCCTCTACCTTCCTCACAGGAATCCAGTGTGCCAGCTAAAGGCGCCTTCGTATTCCTGTGAACCTGTGGAAGACTTCAAGGTTCTCCTCAAAGGAAAATGATGGTTGTACCTTTCTTTCTCATTCTCCTTTCCCCCATTTATATGGGCCATTCAAGAGGATCCCCAGACACGCTGGAATTACAAACCAAAAAACCATCCTATTCAGCCACCTGTTTCCACTCCGTCTGAGGATGCTTAGAGCCTGACATCTAAAAAATCTTCTCACGGGCAGCCCTTGGGACTCAGACACTGGGTTTATAATTTGCTCTAACCATTAACTTCTATTTTTCTTTTGTTTCCATAAAGGTGCCTCTTATTCATGACCTGACTGCTTGCTAAACACCACCATGGATGAAGGCTGCACAATTAAGGCCGTAAATGACTCTCCAAATGGCATCAGATACCTTAACTCCGTACAGGTTGGAACATGTCTATCATAGAAACAGAATGTTGTGCACGTATTCCAGGTATCATAAGCATGTCAAATCGGCTCGTTAACCTTTCTGTCTCTTTCCTTTAGTGATTGGTTGAACTCCTGGACTGGAGGAAAATTTTGGTCAACTATCAAAAGTCTTTCATTCAGGCTTCTCTTTCTCCAAATAATGTTAACCTTATTTTGTTGTCTTCTTCAATGTCTCCCTGCCTGGTGCCAAGACTCTTTCTGCCATAGCTTCCAGCTGATCAATGATCCTTTCTACTCAAGGAGGCTTATCTATGCTGTCTACGTTGGATTGATGACCTCGGCCTTTGGTAACTCCTATATAGAAATTCCCCCAAATGACCAATGTTGACCCATCGGTAGGGACATCTCTACGCTCCTAGTCAGCAGGAAGAAGTTACAGAAGATAAGACCTTCCACCCTCAGCAACCTGAAAGATTTAAGGGTCAAAATTGTTCAGAGGAGAATGATGTGAAAAACAAGGCAAAAGAAATATAGGTTAAATTAAATTTCCTTCTAACCTTGGCCCATTGACAAATAAACTACTTCAGGCAGGCAGAGTATAGAATTCCTCCAGGAACTCTCCAGCTTAATGTCAATGCTTTGCTAGAAGCAAAAAGCAAACTTAGCTTGACAATAGCCAGATCTCCAGGATCCTGTAAGTCTTCTTTAGCAAATGAAAATCCTTCTGGAAACTTCCTTTGCCTTTACCCCCTAACTCCACCGTACAGAATCAGTCATTCCTTACAACCCCAGTGCAGTTCTTTCTGCCCACAGGGCCAGTCCCCATGCTTTAATAAAATCACCTTTTTGCACTGAAAACATCTCAAGAATTCCTTCTTGGCCTTTGGTTCTGAACTCCAACACTTCATTACAATGCCTACCTCCTAGGTGAGGATTAAGTGAAACTGTGTATGTAAAGTGCTTGAAATCTACTAACTATGAAATATTAGCTATTTCTATTGCAGGTACTAAAAAATCTGATATGTGTCCATGAATGCCTTCCGAGAAGCTCTTTGTCTTTCTGAAGATTCCTCTTCTTGTGACCCGCCCCCCTCCCCAGCTTTGCATATCCATCTCCAAACTTGGGTCCTCAGCCTTCCACTGTCTAGCCTCTTGCCTTGAGAGAGCCCATCAGGGTCACCTTCAGACTGAGGGCAGCCTCGTATAAAGAAAGAACGGAGCACTGCACCTAGAGATCTGCTTTTGGACTGCCCATCACCAGGGCACACACAGGTATGTATCACCGACCCCACATACCTGGCTAATGATGACAATTAAGCCTACCCCTCAGGGCTATCATCCTTCCCATCCTGTATGGGAAGGATGGGAGTATAAATTGGATCAATTTTTTTTAAGTTTTTTTAAAGTTTTGTTTATTTAAGTAATCTCTGCACCCAACATGGTACTCAAACTCAAGACTCCAAGATCAAGAGTCACATACTCTTCTGATTGAGCTAGCCAAGTGCCCCTAGAATGATTATTTTTTAAGTATTTATTTTATTTTATTTTTATTTTTCGGTATTTATTTATTTTTAGAGAGAGAGCATGATCAGGGGAGAGAGGCAGAGAGAGAGAGAGAATCTTAAGCAGGCACTATGCTCAGTGCAGAGCCCGATACAGGGCTTGATCTCGTGACCTTGAGATCATGAACCTGAGCTGAAATCAAGAGTCAGACACTCAACTGACTAAGCCAGGCACCCCTGGAATAATTTGTTTTTAATTTTTTTTAATGTGGTTTTTTTTTTTTTATACAGAGAGAGATGGAACATGAGAGCGGGAGGGGCAGAGAGAGAAGGAGACACAGAGTCTGAAGCGGCTCCAGACTCTAAGCTAGCAGTCAGCACAGAGCCTGACGCAGGGCTCGAACCCACGAACGTGAGATCTGACCTGAGCCGAAGTCGGAGGCTTAACCGACTGAGCCACCCAGGCGCCCCTGGAATAATATTTTTAAAAACGGTTTTGTTTTATCCAGTAATGCTGAAGATGATTAAACCCTATGATCCAGTCATTCCACTCCTGGGAAGGTGACACTGGAAAAATCACATATACGTACAGCCCCGAATGTGTGATGGGCCAAGGGTCCTTAGCTAAATTGTTCATAATTGTCCCAAAGTGTCCCAAAGATCCCATCCATGATAGAAAAATTGTGGCTTGTCCACCGAGTACTGAAAATGAGTGAGCTGAAGCTACAAACCAAACAGATGAACTGTGAAGCCAGTGCTGAGCGAGCAAAGCCAGACATACAAAAGAGAATACATACACACTGATTCCATTCAAATTTCAAAACCAGTAAGTCAAGTCTGTCGTTTGTGGATGCATGCATGCTTGCATGGAACACTGTAAAGAAAGACAAATGAACAATTGCTACAAAAAATACGGAAGTGATGGTATGTGGAGGAGGGGGAGCGCCAGGACTGGAGGAGATGGTGTGGGCACTGCTGGGTGCTAGCAATGCTTTATTTTTTGATCTGGCTGTTAAGTGCATGCGCTTTTAAAGTAATTTGCTAAACTCTGTGTGTATGTATTTCTCAATTAAAAAAAAAAAAGAATGTGCGGAGGGGTGCATGGCTGGCTCGTTCAGTGGAGTTTGTGACTCTTGGTCTCAGGGTTGTGAGTTTGAGCCCCACACTGGGTTTTGAGATTACTTAATATTTTTTTAAATCTTTAAAAACATGAATAAAATAATTTTAAAAATAAAAATAATGAGCACCTGGCTGGTTCAGTCTGTACAGCGTGCAACTCTTGGTCTCAGAGTTTGAAAGTTTGAGCCCCACATTGGGTGTAGAGATCATTTAGAAATAAAATCTTTAAAGGGGCTCCTGGGGGGCTCAGCCAGTTAGGCATCTGACTTCGGCTCAGGTCCTGATCTCGCAGTTCATGGGTTTAAGCTGTGTCAGTTTTTGTGCTGAGGGTCCTTGCTGACAGCTCAGAACCTGGAGCCTGCCTCAGATTCTGGGTCTCCCTCTCTCTGCCCCTCCCTCACCTGTGCTCTATCTGTCTCTCTCTCTCTCTCTCTCTCTCTCTCTCAAAAATAAATAAACATTAAAATTTTTTTTAAAAAATGAAACCTTTGAAAAAATAATAATGATAACATAAACAACATCAGGGAATAATGCATAGAAAGCAGTTGAGCTCCTCCCAAAAATGTCAGCGACCTAACGTCAGGGTGCTTTCGAATCCAAAAGGAGTCTTACATCTGTGTTCGAATTACCTTTGGCTACGTCATCAAATCCTCAACCTTCCCGCCAGGCTCAAAGTCAAATTCATCGTTTTCCCCATACATTAGCCATCAGCCAGCTTTCCTCTCTGCCACACTCCTGTCCCAGTCTCTCAGTCTGTCACATCAGGCACCATTTTGGGGCCATGTTCCTTTTCCATCAACTCTCCCTGTCTCTTCTCCCTGCCCATGGAGTCCCCAGGTTGAACCCCTCCCCCAGCCTTCCTCTGCCTCCGCATCCCGGCTGCTGGCATCTAGCCTCACAGATGGCCCTGGTGTCTTTCCCTGATTTCCTCCCAGAGCATCTCCTTGACTGAGCGATGCTCCCTCCTCCTGGACAACTCTGTGCCATCCAGGCTGCCAAGTGCTTCCAGACAAACGTTTAGTTTTCCTTTTAGATTTTATTTTGTTGGTTTTGTTGATCTTCAGACCTTTGGGGTTTGTTCTTTGTTATGTTAGCAATCCCTCCCCATTTGTGGTCTTTTTTTTTTTTTTTTTTTTTTTTTTGGAGGGTGGCCATCTCCTCCCAGGGTAGAAAGGATCACATCTTTCAGAGAATATGGGATAGTGTTTGAAAAATATATGACATCTGAGCCTGGGTGGCTCAGTCTTAATTTTGGCTCGGGTCATGATCTTACAGTTGGTGAGATGGAGCCGCACATTGGGCTCTGTGCTGACCGCAGGGAGCCTGCTTGGGATTCTCTCTCTCTGCACCTCCACCTTCCTCCCTCTGTCGCACTCAATAAGTAAGCATTAAAAAAATAAAAGAAGAAGAAGGGGCACCTGGGTAGCTCTGTTGGTTAAGCGTCCAGCTTCAGCTCAGGTCTTGATCTTGCAGTTTGTGAGTTCAAGCCCCACGTGAGGCTCTTTGCTGACAGCTCAGAGCCTGGAGCCTGCTTCAGATTCTGTGTCTCCCTCTTGCTCTCTGCTCTTCCCCCACTCATGCTCTGTCTCTCCCAAAAGTAAATAAAAACATTCTAAAAGTTAAAAAAAGACAAATATATGACATCAAAATTTAATTCCTTTGTGGACAGATGCAGGGAAGCAATCGTGCACTGAAGACCCTGGCACTTCCCTTTTTATTTTATTTTTTCTAATGTCTATTTTTCTTTTTGAGACAGAGAGAGAGTGTGAGCAGGGAAGGGGAAGACAGCTGTCAGCACAGAGCCTGATGTGGGGCTTGAACTCATGAACCGTGAGATCATCACCTGAAGAACCAAAGTCAGATGCCCAACCGACTAAGCCACCCAGGTGCCCCTGTCTCTTTATTCTTAAAAGAGGCCCATCCATCCCAACCCCTCTTTGGCCAACCACTGAGGGGTTCCAGTTGAGCTCTGTCTGAACAAAGGACCTTCGGCATCCCCTCCAGGATGAACACTGAGGAGTTTTGGACTGAGACACCTACTTGTTCTGAAGCCTCCGGGCTGGATCACAGAGACTTTAACTTCCCATTGGGAAAGCTCTTGTCTCAGGATTGCTGAAAACATCGTCAGAGCTGCCTTGGATGAGCTATAGGCTGCCATCTTTTCAAAGGGGACCCCTCCTGCAGAAGTCATGAGAGAGAAAAAAAATTAGGTCTGATGTTTTTATCTGTTCATCCACTAAGTATTTAAACAGGACCCATTGCGTGCCAGGAACTGGTATCTTGGTGACCACAGGAGACAAAGGCAGACAGGGGCTCTCTGTACCTAGATGAGCACATATTCTTGGTCACAACCCTCCTCTAGCTTCCTCTGCTTCTGCCTTCCCTGGCTGCTCCATCACGGTCCAATGATACGCCGTGTAAAGGGCAATCTGTCCCAGTGTCTAAGCTAAATGTGATTCAGGTGGCATAAAGAGGACCTGCCCCAGCCTCTGAACTTCCAGGTTGACCAACCTCCATTCTGAGGTTCCAGGTGGACGTATCTGGGGGAGGGGCACTGGTCAGCCCATTCTAGCACCCGTAGTTGAAAAAAAGAATATCTAATACATGTCACAACAAGGAGTAATGCACACCGTGGGGAACAATGGGACATTTCTGTATGAGGGAGGGAGAAAGGGCTTGCTCTAGGGCGGGGCACACGCTCTCCGTTGCACCTGATCACACATAGCTCAGGAGCAAGGAGAAACAGCCTGAAACTGGGTCTATCATTGGACACGATGTTCAGGAGGATCTATGGAAAGCAGAAGCAGGGTGCTGGGGTGGCTCAGTCAGTTAAGCATCTGACTTTGCCTCAGGTCATGACCTCACCATTCGTGGGTTCGAGCCCCGCGTCGGGCTCTGTGCTGATGGCTAGCTCAGAGCCTAGAGCCTGCTTCCGATTCTGTGTGTCCCTCTCTCTGCCCCTCCCCTGCTCATGCTCTGTCTCTCTGTCTCTCAAAAATAAATAAATGTTAAACAAAAAAAAAAATTGTTTTTAAAGAAAGCAGAAGCAAAGGAAGCCAAAGAAGTGGAGCGACCTTAATTGGAAAAAGGGTGTCTGAAGACGTAATTAAAGTACATATCTCAAAATAAGACCATCCTGGATCAGGATGGGCCTTAAATTCAATGACAGGTTTTCTTGTAAGAGACAGAAAAGGAGGAGACACAGGAAAACAAGGGAGCAGACAGGAGAAGGAGGCAGAGACTGAGGTGATATGGCCACAGGCCAAGGAATGCCTGGAGTCCCCACAAGCTGGGAGAGTCAAAAAGGCATCCTCCGCTAAAGCCTTAGGGGCAGGGGTCCTGCCAACACCTTGCTTTCAGACTTCTGGGTTCCAGGACATGACAGGACAAATTCCTGTGGTTGTAAGCCACCTGTAATTGTCACAGCAGCCCTAGGAGATGAATACGCATGTGTTCCTGGCCTTCTTTAACTAGACGTCACTGAGAGTGGGAAGGAGTAAAGACAGTGAGGGCGAACAGCATTCAGGGGGCCTCGTGGGGAGCCCAGGGCGACTGGACATTAGGGCTCCAGCTTTGGCAAAGATTCCCTGGTCAACAAAGCGAGCACTGGACGAATGGCTGAACAAGCTCAGATACAGCCACACAGCAGAGCGCCACTCAGCCAGTAGGGTGGCCGTTGAGAGGGAGGTGCCCCGAGCGGCTCAGTCGGTTGAGCGTCTGCCTCTTGATTCTGGCTCAGGTCATGATCTCACAGTTCATGGGTGTGGAGCCTACTTGGGATTCTCTCTCACTCTCTCTCTCTCTTGCTCTCTCTCACTCTCTCTCCCCCACTCCCCCTCTCTCTCTCAAAAAAATTAACATTTAAATAATTTAATAAACCTTTTTAGTGTTTATTATTGAGACAGAAACAGAGCATGAGCAGGGGAGGGGCAGAGAGAGAGAGGGAGACATAGAATCTGAACCAGGCTCAGCTGTGCTGACAGCTCAGAGCCTGACACAGGGCTCGAACCCACGAACTGTAAGATCATGACCTGAGCTGAAGTCGGACGCTTCACGCTCTGAGCCACTCAGGCGCCCCTAAACAATTTTTTTCAAAGTTCATTAAAAGGGATGAACTTGAGAGATGCCTGGCTGACTCAGTCAGTGGAGCATGGGGCTCTTGATCTCAGGGTTGTGAATTCAAGACCCGTGTTATGTGTAGAGATTACTTAAAAATTAAAAAAAATATTTAAAGGGGGGGGCGCAGAGGGAGAGAGAGGGAGGGAGGAGGAGGGAGGGAGGGAGAGAATCTTAAGCAGGCCCCACACTGGGCATGGTGCTTGATTTCACAACCCTGAGATCATTACCTGAGCCGAAATGCAGAGTTGGACGCTTAACCAAATGAGCCACCCAAGTGCCCCAAAAATAATGTCTTTAAAAATGTATAATGAATTTGATACACACAATAGCATGGATGAGTCTCAAAATAATTATGGCGCACGAAAGAGCCAGACAAAAAACAGTACATGCTGTATGATTCCATATATTTAAAATTCTAGAAAATGCAAACAAATCTCTAGTGATATAAACAGATCAGCGGTTACCTGCAGTAGGGTGGGGGAAGGCTAAGAAAGGAGGACAAGAAAGCTTTCAGGGATGGTAAACATGTTCACCGTCTTGATCGTGGTGATGGTTTTCTGGGTACATACATGTGTCTAAGTTTATCAAATTGTGTACTTTAAATATGAGCAGTTTATTGTATGTGAATTATATCTCAATTTCTTAAAGGAAGGGACAGGAAAGAGGGGAGGAGGGAGAAAGAGAGAGGGAGGAAGGCAGGAGGGAAAAAGGGAGGGAGGAGGAAGGAAGCAGGGGAGAGAGGGAAGGAGGAGCCTGTCTGTCTCTCTCTTTCAACAATAAATTTTAAAAAACATTTAAATAAAAGGAAAATGAGATGATAAATGTATGGAAACAAATTCATGCAAGTACAGATATAATTGGGAAAGTCTTCATAAAATTGGTAGATTATCATTATCAGTATGCTGCTTATACTGATAAAAATTTTATTAAAAATTTATAAAATTTATATATTTTATAAAAAATTTAACTATATGTATCCAGTTTCGAGCCCTGCGTCGGGCTCTGTGCTAACGGCTCGGAGCCTGGAGCCTCCTTCTAATTCTGTGTCCTCCTCTCTCTCTCTGCCCTTCTTCCACTTGCAATCTCTCTCTCAAAAATAAATAAATTTAAAACAATTTTTTAAGTTTTTTAAAAAATAAACAAACAAAGAGTCCTAAGCCTTAACTGATGAAATTTCAATCCAGCACCTGGCATTAAATATTAAACTCCAGTTCCTGTCTTGCCTCAGATAACCAGCTGATGCTTTTTAAAGTGATTCCTAGTTTTGCAAAATCTTAAGAATTCCAAATCCAACTTTTTCCACTTAGTGGAGAGAAAGGCCAGTTAAAGCAGCTTGTTCTCGGGGCACCTGGGGGGCTCAGTCGGTTGAGCGTCCGGCTTCGGCTCAGGTCATGATCTCATGGTTCGTGGGTTTGAGCCCCGCATCGGGCTCTGTGCTGACAGTTCAGAGCCTGGAGCCTGCTTCAGATTCTGTGTCTCC
>NC_043715.1:5793225-5820722 GCF_006229205.1 Suricata suricatta
TTTATTAATTTTTGATACAGGAGAGACAGAGCATGAGAGGGGGAGGGGCAGAGAGAGAGAAGGAGACACAGAACCGGAAGCAGGCTCCAGGCTCTGAGCTAGCGGTCAGCACAGAGCCCGATGCGGGGCTCGAACCCACGAACGTGAGATTGGACCTGAGCCGAAGTCGGAGGCTTAACCGACTGAGCCGCCCAGGCGCCCCTCCTGCAGCTTTATGGATCGGGGGAGCTTGGCCAGCTTTGAGGCCAGTTAGCAGAGCGGGTGGTGAAGTGCTCAGGTCGGAGCCAGCACCGCCTAGGCTCAAATCCCAGCTGTCACTGATTAGTAAAATCAACTAATATTAGATACATACAATTTTATGTTTATGTACCTCTTTTTTAAATATTTTAAGTTTATATATTTTGAGAGATACAGAAACAGCTGACTAGGGGAGGGGCAGAGAGACAGAGACAGAGAATCCCAGGCAGGCTCCGAACTGTCAGCACAGAGCCCAATGCAGGGCTCAAACTCACTAACCTGTGAGATCATGACCTGAGCAGAAACTGAGAATCAGACTCGACTGAACCACCCCTCATGTTTATGTACCTCTGTGTTTTAATCTGTAAATTAACAATAATTATGGGATATGCATCATAGAGTTGTTATGAAGGTTGAATGTATCAACATATTAGAATAATGCCGGCCACAAAGTGAGCTCCATGTAAGAGTGCTACTCAAGGTTTCCCAGTATCTCAAGAGCCCAAAAGGCTCCATATGTTTGGAATTTCTTAGATTAGTGAGTGCACCTGTTTCGGGTCTCCCATAGTACTTGTGATGTGGTTTGGGAGTGATGGTGGGCGTCCGGAGCAGATGGTCAAGAAAGAATTCTTGAGGTGTGTTTGGTGCAAAAAGGTGATTTTATTAAAGCATGGAAACAGGAGCTGTGGGCAGAGAGAACTGCACTGGGGTTGTGAAGAGCTGGCCAGGGTGGGGGTGTAAAGGAAAAGGGAGTTTCCAAGAGGAATTTGATGTGATAAAGAGGATTCATGCGATACGGGAGGCCTTGCTAATTGTTGAGCTAAAGTTATTTTCCCCTTAGTAAGGCGTTAACATTAAGACAAGACAGTTGAGAGTTTCTTGGAGGAATGTTTTACTCTGCCTATCTCAAATAGTTGTCAATGAGCTCCAGGTTGTAAGGAAATCTGATTTTACCTACGTTTTCTTTGTTCCCCACGTCACTATGGAAGGGAGGGTGATCTTAGGGCTCCAGGAAATTGAGTCTATAGGTTTCTGGAGATTGCCTTTCCTCTTGTAAATCATTAAGACAAACTGATGAAGGCTCCTGTCTTGCATGGCTGTGATCTCTAGCAGTTACCCATTTGTTTTTCCCTTTGTTCTTGGCAGCCAGGAGTGCCTGAGGAATGTCACACAGGTCCCACCGGGTGGGGCAGGGTCACTTATAGGGCGTTAGCTTGTGCTTCACTATAAGCCTGCCTTTGGCTCCCTCATTGCTTGTTTCTGTGGATTTCTAGACTAGCTTGCTAATCAGACTGGCTGGCTAGGTCAGGGGGGCATGAGACTCCCCACAGTGGGCGTGGAAACCTACTTAAAAATAAATAAATAAATAAATAAAAATAAAACCAATCCAAGTGATTTTTTTTTTCAAATACTACGCCTTGAACTGAATTAGGGTTTTGGTCACATATTTCTGAACATGCGCATCCATGCTGATGTACTGTGTCACGGACGGCACGACAGGTGATAAGGATTTATCATATCCCCTATTATCAACCTAAACAGAATACATGCTTTGAACCAAACAGTTAAGACACACAGGTCTTGGGGCGCCTGGGTGACTCAGTTGGTTGAGCGACTTCAGCTTGGGTCATGATCTCACGGTTTGTGAGTTTGAACCCCGCATCGGGTCCTGTGCTGACAGCTAGCTCAGAGCCTGAAGCCTGCTTCAGATTCTGTGCCTCCCTCTCTCTCTGCCTCTCCCCTGCTCATGTTCTCTCTCACTCTAGTTCTCAAAAATAAATATTTAAAAAAAAAAGACACATTTGTCTTTTGTATGATGTGGAACTCTGCGAAATCGCCATTATTAGACTGTTTCTGACCTACAAAATGGCAGTCCTGGAAGGCTCAACCTCAGAGGTTCGACCTTGCTGTTAGTGTTTTTTATTAGTATCTAGGATTCCTCGGGGTACCAGATGAAATAAGGGCAGACGTGCAAAGCTTCCTGAGCGAGAGCCACGCAGGGTCTCAGGGCATTCTCCCTTCCTGACCGAATGTACCCTTCATTGCCTGCTCAGTTAGATTCTTAATTTCTGTTTTTATTTCACTCAGGTGAAAATCCCACTGCCAGAAAGCAGCAAGGCAAGAGGTTGCCATGAACCTGGTAAGTTTATTTCCACTTCTACAGGGGAAACTTGACTTCCAAAATAGAGGGCTTATCTAGTGGGGTGCAGGAGAACTGGTAAGGGATGTGCAACGCTGGGTATATGGGTGGGCTACACCCTTAATGACCACACAGAGCACTGATATAATTCCAAGGATGCTACGTCTTGGAAATTTACATACTCATCCACTAGCTGACATTAAACAAATCCAGAGAGACGAATATATATTTTGTGTTCGTTTTTAAATTTTGTTTTTTAATTCCGTAACTCAGTAGGCATAGCAGAATCACTGTGGGAACATTAAAATACAGTGAAACAAAAAATAATGCCCAGGCACTACTCTAGAGCAATGAAATAAAAAACATTCTGGCAGTGGGCTCTGAACATCCATCAGTATTTAAATAAAACTCTGCAGGTGGTTTCAGTTTGCAGACGTTGCTCTGAGTCAGTGGTTCTCAGACTTTGGGACGCATCAGAATCACCTAGGGAACTGAAGAAGCACCCAGAGGTCAAGGTCTGTCAAGGAGGAAAAACCCTGGGCTTTTGTGGCATTCCCCAATTACTCAGGTGAATCTTACCTACTTCTGCAACCCCAAATTTTGAGCACCTCTACTCTCTTGCAGCTAATTGTTTTAGAAGAGTAGTTTTCATTCTTGGTAGCTAGTTGGAATTGCCTGGGGAGCTTTAAAAAAAAAAAATCTATTCCTGTCCCGCTCCCAAGTGACTTAATTGGTTTGTGGTTCATGGGCTCGGGGATTTTTTTCAAGTTCCCCCAGGTGGTTCGAATGTGCAGCCAAGGTTGTTAAACATTTCTAGAGAACATCTCTGAAATTTCTCCATATATTACTATCCTCTGGACATGTAAATGCAAATACCAGCTTGAGATCTGAAAAACAACCACATACAATCTTTGTTTTGGCTATAGAAGGCTCACGTATGATCTCAGAAATTTTATAGGGATCTGGCAGTTTATCCCTGATCTAAAGCTCACAGATACGAGACAGGTGGTAGGATTTGTTGCGTTTGGGGACTGAAATTAAAAAGAAACCTTGTAATTCTGTGCTGGACAATTTTTGTGAGCGATATAAACCTGGATCAAAATATATTCCTTTCAAATTATGTTGAGTGAAAGCGAGTCTCAAAAGTTTGCCTATTGAATGGTTTCATTTATATAATATTCCTGAAATAAAATGGTAGGGATGGAGGGGAACAGATTCATGTTGTCAGGGTTGGGGACGGGGGTGAGGGAGTGTATGTGGCCATTAGAGGGTTATCTTGGGAGATCCTTGCGGTGATGGAACTGTCTGTATCTTGATGGCATTCGGAGGTACGGGAAGCTATATGTGTGACACATCTCCACAGAACTATAAGTGCACACGTAAATTAATGCAGACATAACTGGTGAAATCTCAGTAATTCTGTGCATTGTAGCAATGTCCGTTACAAGGCTTTGATATTTTACTACAGTTATTTAAGATGTTATTGCATGGTAGGGAGGTGGGCAAAAAGTAAAACAGAACTTATTTGTACATTTCCTTGCAACTTTCTGTGAATCTATAATTACTTCCAAATGAAAGTTAAAAAATACAAACTCCCTTTAAGAGATGCTTAACACGGCAGCCTTGCTTACCTCCCGTGTGGGTCTTTGGCTGCATGTACAAAGGCCCAATAAAGTCTCCTAAAGTTTTTGTAACTGAAACTAAAAATTTAAGTTGTTTGAAGTTGGGCATTGGAAGCCAAAAAAATAAGGCCTAGCTTATTTGAAATCTTAAAAAATGAGAAAAGCCTCCTGGACAAGCTAGAGCTTTAGAAACATCTGCCAAGTTTGCAAGCAATTTTAAAATGACAATCTCTCTCTTTCCCACTCCATCCCACACGTTCCCCTCCCCCCAACCACACCCCATCACAGATGCTGCTAACGTGAAAAGAAAACTTTGCAGTCAGCGCAGTACTTGCTTGGGACATATTAAAATTGAATGTTCGGTTTCCCCACAACAGAGTCTAAGTAGCCATTCCTAATAAATGATTCAGTACTTGGGGGGACTTAATACCCAGTCAACAATAAGGCTTATTTTAACCAACCACATACAGACCTATGGACTCTTCCCCTTTCTTGACTGCAAAATTTCTATCCCTAGTGTAGACATCATGTCTCTAGCATCCCACCCCCCTCCAGAAGATTCCATGGTCCCACACACAGTTTGCCTCAATGACTTTGTTCCCTGGCAGGTGAGTAAACTCAGCTGTTGACATTGTTGTCATGGACTCAAACAAAGGGAGACTGCAAGCTACAATTTTGGAGCTTAGGGAAGAATTCTAGAGACCTTCTCTCTCTCCCAGGTGTCCTCAGGCCCGGACTCTTCCTGACTCCCTCGGCGTGGCATACACAATAAGTTAGTAACATTTCCTAAGGTTCTCCCAGCCAAATGGCCTCGATGTCCTCTGAGGTTTCACAGGACCTCCAAAACTCTTCAGTGCCACCGGATCAACACCTACAGGGAAAGCCTCTCTTTTCTACCTCCCGCTGGTTATGGGTGGGTACGTAGGAATTATGGAAGACAAGGTGTTTTGCAAGAGTCAGCAGGCGGGCAGAAACAGTCCAACCTTTTAGCCTGAGGCTGTAGAGCAAGGGGTGATATTGTGATTTATAATAGCTATAAATTGTCTTTGACCCATTTCTAGCACAGAGCTCCTAAAACACTTGGAATTTCCTAAGTGATGACAGCAGCTAAGGTGTCGCTTGTTAATGAGGTGACAGGAGTTCACCTGAGGGGGAGGACTGGTTGTCTTAGGGACCAACCACATGATTAGAAGGGCAGGACTTTCCCTCCTTCTCCAACCCCTCAGCTCCTGGGCTAGGGGCTAGAGTTTGAGATCAATCACCAATGGCCAAAAGGTTTAATTAACTGTGCTTAGGTAATGAAGCCTCCATAAACACCCAAAAGAGGGGGTTTGGAAAGTTTCCAGGCTTGTGAACACCTCACATGCAGCGATTCAGAGATCGTGGAAGCTCCCTGGCCCTTCCCTGTACTGTGACCTATTACCTCTTCATCTGACTGGTGATGCATATCCTTTAATATTCTGTGTAGTAAACTGGTAATCCAGTGAGTAAGCAGGTTTTCTGAGTGCTGTGAGCAGCTCTAGCAAGTTAACTGAACCCAAGGAGAAGGTCATTGGAACCTCTCTTCTAAAGCTGGTGGGTCCAGAAGCACAGGTGACAATTGGCATCTGAAGTGGGGGTGGCGGGGACAGTCTTATAGGGTTGAGCCCTTAGCCTTTGGGATCTGATGTTGTTTCCAGGTAGATATTGTCAGAATTAAGTTGAATTATAGGACAATCCACAGTAGAACTGGGTATAGGATAACATTCTGTTATATAGAGTCAAAAAGAAAAACCATAGGCCCCAAATGGAGTCACTTATGCTAGGCCCATCACCAACAAGAGGCTTAATACCTAACCTAACTGCAGTTTCGACTTCCTGCAGACCTGTAGTCGAACCTGAGTCAGTCAAGAGTTTTCTTGCCAGCACCAGTGAGGTAATCTGTCACGTTCCCCCCACCCCCAATCACCCCCAAAGGAAGATGAAGTCATGATAAGACCCTCTCCTCTAACCCCTAAGGGGAAGTGAATTTACCAGAAACAATCCTTTTTTTTCTTTTGCTAATAATCTCCATGCCCCACCCTCCTTCCTATAAAAACCTTGTTTTATACAACTCTTCAGAGCTCCCCTTGACATGTTAGACAGGGTGCTGCCTGATTCATGAATCAGTTAATAAAGCCACTTAGGTCTTTGAAATTTGCTTAGTTGAAGTTTTGTTCTGTAACAAGAGGTCCCAGGGTCCCATGCCCACACTCACTGTCTCACTCTCGTAATACGTTCCTAAACTAGAACTTGCATGACCTTGTCTGAGGAGACTGCAGTGAGAACTCCCAGCCAGTTCCCCCTCCTCCCCGGTGATCTGGAGTCAAGTCCAGCAACAGTGTCCATTCCTTTACTGAGTTCTTCCAGGCTGGAAACCAACCAAGCACATGACCCCATAGGAGGCAGGTTTGCTAATCTCCTTTAGGCCTGGTTAGCAGAAATTTGAGACTAATCGCATCTGGTGATTCCCTTGTAATCGGACAGTCTCTGGGGATGTGACAAACTATTTCAGTATCAAAGTCAAAGTCTGGGACCTTGTTACTCAAAGTGTGGTTGGGAACCCGCAGCAGCCCAGAATCTGTTAGAAGGGCAAATCCTCAAATCCTACTCGAGCTAGAGCTATTGAATCAGAAATTTTGGGGGTGGGCACAGAAATTTTTTCCCTATTGTGGTAAAACACATATTACAGAAAATTCACCATTCAGTCTTTGTAGGTATACAATTCAGTGGTATTTAGTACATTCACAATATTGTGCCAGCATCACCGCTGTCTAGCTCCTTACCATTTGCATCGCACCCAAAGAAAATCCTCTGTCCACTAGGCTGCCCTCCTCATTCCCTTTCCTCCTCCTCGCCCCTGCCCAACGCTAACAGGCTCTCCGTCTCTCTGGATTTGCCTCTCTTGGACATTTCATATAAATAGGATCATCCCATACATGGCCTTTTGTGTCTGGCTTCTGGCACCATAATCTTTTCAAGGTTCATCCATTCTGTACCATGGTTCTTCATTCATCTTTATGGATTATTAATATCCCAGTATATGCATAGATGACCTTTTGCTTATCATTTCATCAGCTGGTGAACATTTGGGCTGTTTCCACCTCTCCCGGTATGAATAATGAATACCATGAACATCCGTGTGCAAGTTTTTGTTTGAACACCTGTTTCCTGTTCTCCTTAATATATACATAGGACTGGGGTTGCTGGCTTATATGGTAATTCTATGTTTAACTTGTTTTCCATAAAGGCTGGGCCATTTCACATTCCCATCAGCAACTCATGACGGGTCCAGTGTCTGCACATCCTTGCCATCAAGTGTTGTTTCCGGGTTTTTATTTTGTTTTGTTTTTTATAGCCGTTATAGTGGGTATGAAATGCTGTCTCACTGTAGTTTTGATTTCCTGCCGTTGTTTTGAAGTAGCCCTCCTGGTGATTGTAACACATGTGGCATTTGAAAAAGTTGTCTGAGGACCGGTAGTATCCGCTCATGAACTAGTTTCAGAAATGCAAAATCTTAGACCAATTAGGCTCACTCAAATTCTGCATTTTAAAAAAAGTTTATGTATTTAGTATTTTTGAGACAGAGAGAGAGAAAAGGAGAGGGAGGGGGAGAGAGACTGCACTTGAGCACAAATGGGGGAGGGCCAGAGAGAGGGGGGGAGAGAGAACGGCCCAAGCAAGCTCTGCACCGTCAGCATGGAGGCCGATGTGGGACTCAAACTCACAAACTGTGAGATCATGACCTGAGCCAAAGTCTGACGCTCAACCCACTGAGCCATCCAGGTGCCCCAAATTCTGCATTTTAATAAGATCTCCAGGTGATCCTGACACACACACACCCTGGTGTTTGAGAAGCCCTGGTGGAGGAAACATCCCTAAATTGCTAACACTTCCTGGTCATCATTTAAATATTCTAGAGTGAGAGCCTGTGTTTTTAATGCCCCATTTGTCTAGTATATTCTTGTTGGACAGTCTAGAAAAGTCAGAGGAACGTAGAACTTGGAGTCAAAGAAGCAAAGCCAGTTTCCAGCCCTGAGCCCATCACTCACCAGCTGGATGATCTAGGCCAGTGTCCTTGATTTCAAAAAGGAATTGATACCTGCATCCCGCACACATTAGAATTATGATTTTAGGCAAGCGTAAGCACCTAATACAACTCGGCACGGAGAAGTTCACTGAGTCTGGTTCTATCTCCTCTCCTTGCCCAACACTATCCCTGGTTGTTTTGTGAGAGTTTTAGGGAAGCAAATACCGGCTGCGGTCTCCTCTCACGTCACTGAGCTGCTGAGGAATGGCCAAACAATTTGCCAGAGGATTTCCTTAAGGCGGCCAGTTGGCAAGAAGTTCCGGATTGATCCCACAGTCAACTTCTCTGGACTAAGCGTGACCTTGCTCAAGGCTGGACCTCCACAGGATACCTATAATTTATAGACTTGTAAGAATCTCTAGGGCCACTTACTTTGGTGGAAAGTAATTTTAATGCATTTTAAATAGCTCGATGGGGTGGGCAACTATTACTGTCTCTCAGTAGAGAGGTCCCTTTTACTAGCAGCTGTGCTAAGCACTCAGAATGCACAATACATTGAAATCTACAGCCAAGACTAGAGGGTCTCTACTGGGAGCCATTTTGCGCATGCGCGCGTGCACACACACACACACACACACACACACACACACACACGCACGCACAACCACTCCCCACACATGTGGCAGCATCTGAAGAGTTGTCGTTACTGGGGGCAGGTGCCACTTGCATCTACTAGGTAGAGAACGCAGATGCTGCTAAACATTCCAGGGGCACCTGGGTGGCTCCGTTGGTTAAGCATCCGACTTCGGCTAGGGTCATTATCTCACGATCTGTGGGATTGGGGCCCCACATCGGGCTCTGTGCTGGCAGCTTGGAGCCTGGAGCCTGCTTCGGATTCTGGGTCTCCCTCTCTCTGTGCCCCTCCCCTGCTTGCACTCTTTCTCTCTCACACAAATAAATAAACATAAATAAATAAATAAATAAATAAATAAATAAATAAATAAATAAATAAAAATTAAAAGGAAAGCATCCTGCAAGGTATCAGACAGCCCCGCCCAGGAAGAATTCACCTGCCCTCAAATATCAATAATACTGAAGCTGAGGGATGTTGTCTCGGACTCAGGCATCACCTGAGAAACGCACCGCATCGCCCTGTCCTAGACGATGACAACATGGACTCTGACCCGTAGAAAAGCGGGCTGAGCTGCCTGCAATCACCCAGCTAGTAAATAGAGGAGCAGGATGCAAACCACGACTGGCGAAAGTTCCTAAGACCGGAGTTGTTTTATAATGTTTGCATTCAACCGTTCTCCTTCAAGCACAGCCTGCAACTGTTTACTCTGCAGTTTCAGGGCAACACTGGCCACAAAAGCCTCTCAGATTTCCCAAAGATTTTTCAACTGCCCTTTGTACAATCGATCAGAGCCGCCTCCCAATTCCTCTGATACTTGGTTAAATATTTATCCACCTGCCTTGCAGGGATTTGGGTTAAAGAGCTACTCTGTTTCTGTGAGAGGGGTAATAAACATGATTACAGAGTTAAGATTTTCCCGGAGCAGGTGTGGGCACATGTGGAAGGAGTGACCTGTGGTAGTGACGTGCCCTGGGGCCAGTGTCTGATAGGCAGCAACGGATGGAGGTAACTCAGTGTCACAGTCAGCAGTGGCGATGCCAGTGGCTGTCAGGATAAAACGCCACAGGCATGGCCACAGCCAGTATCAAGCCCTTTAAGTCTGCCACCTGTCAGGTGTGAGGCTGCAGCCGAAGCACATGTCTCTGTATATAGTCTAAGCATGGTCCTAAGAAGGAATTATTCTTATCCCCTACAGTCCCACGAGGAAGCTGCAGTCCCAACGTTCAGGACTTTGTTCTGGGTCACTTGGTTGTCAATGGTAAAGACAATTTCATAACCTGGGCACTTTGTCTCCGTTCTGCGAGGTTGGCTTCCGCTTCTTTTTGAAACCTGATTCTACCTGTAGAGCTACATGGTATCTCTTGCTCTGCTTCTGTTTTGTTTTTGTTCCTTTCTTCTGGGAGGGGAGAGGAGGGAGGGAGGGGTGTATTCACCATGTAGTGGACTCTTCCCTGCATCTCCTAGAAAAGAATTTAAAGACGCTGTTTCCTCCCTGTCTCCATCCTGTAACTTCCCGTCCAAAGGAGTGGATTTTGATGTAGAATGAGTGGCTCAGTTGGTCAAGCATCTGACTCTCAGTTTTGACTCAGGTCATGATCTCATGGTTCATGGGTTTGAGCCCTGTGTTAAGCTCTATGCTGATAGTATGGAGCCTGCTTGGGATACTGTCTCCCTCTCTCTCTGCCCCTCCCCCACTCACACTGTCATTTTCTCTTTCTCACTCTCAAAATAAATAAATAAACACTAGATATAGGTTATGCTGACCTTATTTCCACCTGGGAATGGGGGTAAGGTTGGCGTGAGCATCTGGCAATGGAGCTAATAGGAAGAGGAAAATAGTGAAGGTAATAGCTTTGGGGAAAGCCCTTGAGGCTGTTGGCCTTGTGTTTGACAGGGTGGTAACACACGAGAACCAGCTGAATCAGCAGAGAAGGCCATGGCTTAGTGAATCAGCACATGGAGCCAAAGTTCCGATTCCAGTTCTAAATGGAGGGCCCATCACGTAACTCTTCTGAACCTCAATTTTCACAGCTGCGACACGGAGATACTAATATTCGGCAGGGTTATTGGGATCATAGATATGATAGTACCCAACAAATGCTTAGAGCATAATTAATGCTTCATAACAACTATTAATATCTATTAGATATCTACTATATGTCAGGCACTGTTCTGAGTACTTTAACATTAGTTCTGAAGGTACTTAATGGTCACAACTGCCCTGTGAGGTAGGTTCAATTATTATCCTCAGTAACACTATTTTAGAAGAAGAAAAAAAGCAAGGTGCAGAGAGTAATCGATTTAACCAAGGTCACAGAAAGTGATAGTAAGAGCTAACTCTTACACAGAGTTTTCAATGTGTACACAAAACCTTGAATGTTCAATGCAATGTTACTCACAATAGCCAAAAAGTGGGAACAATTCAATGTCCATCAATTCATAAATGGATAACAAAATGTAGTCTATCCATACAGTGGGAAATTACTCAGCTTTAGAAAGAAATGGGGTTTGGGGGCGCCTGTGCCTGACTGGCTCAGTTGGAGGAGCAGGAGACTCTTGATCTCTGGGTTGTGACTTAGAGCCCCACCTTAAATATAGAGATTACTTAAAAATCAAATCAAATCAAATCAATCAATCAATAATAATGGAGTTCTGAGGCATACTACAACATGATGAACCTTAAAACTATGAATGCAGAAAGATTTTGGAGTCAGCAGAGAGAGTGGGGGAGCTCTGGCTTGCTGAAATTCTTTGGAAGGAAAACAGAAGCATTTACAAGGGTTTTTGTTAAAATGAGTTTTGTTGTATAGGGTATAAGCCTTTCTTCCATCTTTGCACAAATCTTTAATGAAATCTATTCTGAAGATATGAGCCAATCTGAAGTTGGCTTTGCTTTGCGGGGAATGCAGTAAAATGCTAGAAGTGGTGATTCAGCGTGGTCGGAAGGATGAGGAGTGAAGGCTGTCCACAGGGCCCTGGGCTACAGAAGGGGACAACAGGTACTCAGTAAAGAAAATGTTTGGAAAGGAAATTAGGTACATGTGCTAAGTTGTTAATGAGAAATAATATCTGGTCCCTTCCTCCACATTCCAGTCTCTCTCTGACTCTGACCCTCCTGCTTCCCTCTTATAAGGGCTCTTGTGTCTCAACCATCTAGATAATACAGGAGACCCTTGGCACTTCTAGTCTTTACCTCAATCATACCTGCAAGGTCCCCTTTGCCAGGTAAGGTCACATATTCTAGGTTCCAGGAATTAGGATGTGCATGCATTTGAGGAATGACTATTTTTTTTAAATGTTTGTTTATTTTTGAGACAGAGAGACAGAGACAGAGTGCAAGCAGGGGAGGGACAGAGAGGGAGATACAGAATCCCAAGCAGACTCCAGGCTCAGAGCTATCAGCACAGAGCTCCACATGGGACTTGAACCCACGAACCGCCAGATTTTGACGTGAGCGGAAGTCAGACGCTTTAACTGACTGAGCCACCAGGTGCCCTTTGAGGAATCACTACTCTGTCTAGCAAAGTAATTACCTACTCATACCAGCCTAAGCCGCTTTATCTGTGGTTATCTGCTATGCCGCAATGGATGACTGAGAGAGTTCTCACTTTCGGCCTCTCCTGGCTGATGTAAGCTTCCATGAGAAATCTACCCCCTGGAATTCTTGTCGTGCAGAAGGTGCCAGGGGCACCAGGCTCACGGCAACATGGTGGGTCAGGGCTACAGTGAGCTCCTTTGGAGAACACTTATCAGTGACTGATTACCCCCCCCCCCCCCCCCCCCGCTCTCTCTCTCTCTCTCTCTCATTCTCTCTCTCTCCACAACCCCTACTTCAAAATGAGAAAAAGATCAGGGCAGAATTCCCAGATAAGCATGTTTTCCAAAATTGCTTTTATATTAACTTTGCCAAGAGACACATCAAATTGGCATCACGTTGGATGCTAATTTCTATGGGTTGGTTGTTTACATTTTGTGTTTCATACATGCTTTGACTCTCCTTATCCTGTGTTACATTCTAGCTCCTTAACACCCTCCTCAAAATATTTTCCATTGTGTTGCAAAACTCTTGTCAGCCAAATGCAAGGAATTTCCTTATTTTGTTTCCTGCTGAATTTCGCTGCTCCTCATCACTGGAAGAAACTATAAGCGCCATTTAAGAGTTTTGCTCCTACATTTTTAGAAACACCTGCCCTATGAGGTACATATGCTTCCCATATGTTCTAATTTCTTGCCATTGCCTCAATAACTTTATAAAATGCCTTCGGTGGCTTCTGGGACCTGCAAATGAACTACATTCTAGAGTTTTATTGGGACATAAGGACTTAAAGCTAGATGTGATGAAGGAAAACTCCAAACATCTTGGTGACTGATTAGGTGAGAAAAAGGAGGGAAAGGCAGAGGGAGAAACAGATAAAAGAATGCTCAGGGATATCTGGGTGGATTCATTGGTTAAGCATCTGACTCTTGATTTTGGCTCAGGGCATAATCTTATGGTTTGTGAGCTCGAGGCCCACATCAGGCTCCTCACTGACAGTGCAGAACCTGCTTGGGAGTCTCTCTCTGCCTCTCTCCTGCTCACTTGCTCTCTCTCTCTCTCTCCAAATAAATAAATAAACTTAAAATAAAGAAATATCAAAGCTTTCTTTGAAATAAATTCAAAAGATGAAAGAGAAACCAAAAGCAGGGCAGCAAACTTTGAACCAATTACTTAACTTTGGTTTTAGATACGTTGACTTGGTGATGATGGCAAGATGATGAAATGGAAATAATATGGCTAGATGTAAAGAATTTGCACATTCACCATAAGAATAAGAGTGAAGGTAATATGATTTATTTTAATACTCAAGTTTCCCTCCAATGGAAATATATGAGAAGAGTACTAAGTACTAAGCCTTGGCTTAGGAAAAACATTAGAGGCCAACTTGGAGAAGCATGAATGGGCATGCTCTGTACTGTAAATTCTTCATTCCCTCATTCATTCATTCATCCATTTTCCATTCATTCTCACACTTGCATTTCTTCATTTATTAATTGAGATCCTACAGGCCAGACACAGGACCCATTGCACGTAATGTGTGTATTAGTCATAACTAAAGTAAAATCTTCTCAGAGAATGAGCTGCTCAAAGTTGAAGATAAAGAGAGAAAAGAGAAAAACTCTGTCAGTGTGCCAAGGAGCAGGCAACGATCAATTATTTCAGTAAACATTTGTTTAATGAGTGGGGCAAGGAGCATGTGAGAATTTTTCAGAGGTACCAGGCTATGCCAGGAAAGCGGGAGAGGTTTCCACAGAAGTAAAAATTTTGAAGGTTAAGTTCAGAAGAAAGATAAGGCTGCTATGTTGCCAATGAGTTTTCCCTGGATCTGTTCACTTCAGCAAGGTAGCAAGAAATTGGAACTACTTCAGGGTTCTCATACAAGTTAAAATAGAATATTCATGTCTGTTAGCCATCTTAGCCTTTCTGTCCCCATTCTCTTTCTCCTCCCTCTCTCCTCCTTTTTCTTCCTCCCTCCCTTGCTTCCTTCCTCCTCAGGCTAACCATCAGCTGACTAACACACATTCACATAGTTACGTATAAGGCAGCTGCTGAGTTAAAGCCAGGAAAGAGAATATGGGAAACAATGCTAATTGCCTTGTCCATACAAAGAATCTCACCCCCCAAAAAACAAATAAACAAAACAAAACAAAACAAAACAAAACAAAATAACTAGCGGATCCTTGATTTAAAAGAAAAAAATCTTGTTTGGAACCAACTGATCCAACAGAGAAGAGTGTATTCCTCTATGTGAAAGCAGGATCCTGAAGTCCAAGCCCCCACCTCCTTCGCTTCCCTTTCACTCCTGCAGTGGCCTGAAAGACAACCCCATGGACGTTCCCAAAAGCAAGTGAGGATCTGTGGAACCCCAGTTTGAAAATGCCTGTTTTAGGGACAGGGGCAGCTCAGTTGGTTAAGTGTCCAGCTCTTGATCTCAGCTCAGGTCTCAATCTCAGGGTCATGAGTTCAACCCTTGTGTTGGGCTCTGAGCTGCCTGTGGAGCCTACTTTAAAAAAGAAAAAAGAAAGAGAGGAGGGAAGAAAGAGAGAGAGGAAGGAAGGAAGGAAGGAAGGAAGGAAAGAAGGATGGAAGGAAGGAAGGAAGGAAGGAAGGAAGGAAGGAAAATTAAAGAAAAGAAAAGAAAAATGCCTGTCCTAGAAGAAAGGATGTGACATCACATGCATGGCCTTGTTTATGAAAGGGAGTTTGTTAAACCCTGGACTCAAGTTGCTGACTATCTGTTCTCTGAAATGGAAAAAAGTGAGTCATCAAATGTCACACCCTGACCCAACTGCCTTGAGGAAGGATCGTAACGAAAACACCAGTGGGCAGCCGGCCAAGGTGTGGAGCTCCACTGGTGCCAACAGTGGGGACATTTGTCTACTCATCTCACGAATGTACTCAGTTCAAAGAAGTTTGAAAACAGATTACTAGTAACTGTATGTGGGATTTCCTGTCCAAATCTAGGAAGCTTATGTGTTATGAAGATATGTAAAACCCTAAATCCCCAATAATGAGTAGATGAGTTAAGAGGTAAGCGTTTGTACATGAAAGGATTTGAAAGGAAAGGTTTTATTGTACGAAGGTGAATGGTAAACATACACTTTGACTGATCTTGACCCAGTCCTGCAGGAGCCTGTCCTGCTTTCTTGTTTGGTCCACAAAGAATGCAACAAGCCACATCTTGCACAACAGGCACTGTACAACCTTGGGAAAGGCCAACCTACCTGCCATGCTGCTGATGTTCACCAGCCTCCCCTTGGATTTCCTAAGAAGAGGCAAAAATGTCTTTGTGACCTCCACGGCCCCAAAGAAGTTCACGGCCATACATTGTTTGTAGTTAGTCATGGGAACGAGCTCCCCGTCAGCTGGTAAGCCGATGATGCCAGCATTGTTGACCAAAGCCCACAGTCCTGAGGACAGAGAGGAATGGCATTAACGTCTCATGATGCTGGAGAGCAGGATTTTTAACACTTGAAGCTCCAGAGTCTAAAGGACCCCTTTGAGATTTAGGATCCAGGCAGATCACTCAAACTCAGACCTCAGTCTCCTCGAATACCTAAAACCACCTACTTTGGGTGGGGGTTGTATGGAGAGTAGATTTGAAATATTAAGCAATTTTTTGGAGGTCTTTTGATTTTCCTTCTAACACTCTCCTACATCCAAGCAGCTAGATATTTGCTGTGTCTGGGGAGGGAAGCCACAGGAAAGGGGAGCGTAATAAGAGCCTCCTTCCTGTTTCTCCTTTGAAGGAGTTTATAGAGCTGGTATAATATCCTTAGGGCCATGCAGGATGATATACGAGCCTGTCTTCCCCTTTCCCTAAACTAGAAAAGATCTCCTAATCCAGGGAAATGGGAAAACTAGAGAAATACTGAGAGCTAAGAAGATTCCAGAATCTCTGAGCCCTAGTCCCTTCCCCAACCAGCCTAATCATGTTGATGGCATCAGAATTAGCAGGAGGGCTTGCACAAACAGATCACTGGGCCCACCTCCAGAGATTCTTATTTGGGGGTGTCTGGGATGGACCTTGAGCATCTACGTTTCTGACGGGCTTCCAGGTGGTGCTGATGCTGTGGGCCTGGACCACACTCGGAGAAGCCCTGATCCCAAGAGTGGTTTGCAACCTTGACTGCACATTAGGATTGGTGAGGGCGGGTGCTTTTTAAAACCCCCAGTGCCCAGCTACATCCTAGCCAATTAGATCAGAAATTCTGGGATGGTGAAGAGAAGGGACCTTGATGTTAGTAGTTTTAAAAATTCCCCTGGGGATTCCAATGTACAAACAAGCGTGGGAACCACTGCCCTAAATGGTGGGAAAGAGGTAATCCAAAAACTCCAAACTCCTATAGCAGAGGTGACCCAGGTCCTTTGTACCTGGGAGAAACAGAGGTGACAGAACCTGGGGTATGCTTATTCTGACTTCCCTGAGCCTCAGCCTGGTTTAGAACAGTGGCTCTTGAGATGTGGTCCAGAACCAGCAGCATCAAATGGGAACTTGTTTGAAATGCAAATTCCAGAACCCCACGTTGGCCCTGCTGATCAGAAACTAGCAAGCAGAAATCGTTGTTGAAGCTCAGCTTCTGTGACAGACTATCCCCTCCAAGTGATCTCAAGTGTGAGAACCTGTGATGTGTACAGAAGTCGAAAGAGCCTCAGCGCCAGCAGCCACACAAGTGGCAGGAAGTCCAGCCCTAACAGTGCCTTTAGGATGGCATCAAGAAGGTAGGTGGCAGCCAACTTGCACAAGGACTGGACAGATTGTTGGACACCTCTGCAGGGGTCAGCATGAAGCATTGATCGAAGATGAAATGTCTCCTCCCCAGGAATTTAGGTGCTACCCTGGGGAAATGAGGCAAAGCTCAAATTGAAATAGTTTGTGCCACATGGCAGAGAGATGGCTCAAAATAGATACAGAGTTGAGTTGCAGAAAATAATGTCACATTTCTCACACATCTGAGCTGGGGGTTTGACATTCATACCCAGTCGTGATTGGGAACCTTAAGTGAGATGACACCTGATGTAGTAAGAGGTCAACAGCTCTTATGAGGATGGTGATGGTGGAGAAGACACCTCTGTTGAATACACTCAGCCTGATATACTCCTTGGACAAGCAACATGCAGGCAGCAGCTTGAGAAGGCACTAGAGTTGGGGTCGCCAAACCTTTTCTTAAAAAGGCCAGATCATGGGGCACCTGAGAGGCTCAGTCGGTGAAGCATCATCCGACTTCGGCTCAGGTCATGATCTCACAGTTGGTGGGTTTGAGCCCCACGTTGGGCTCTGTGCTAATAGCTCAGAACCTGGAGCCTGCTTCGGACTCTGTGTCTCCTTCTCTCTCTGACCCTCCCTTGCTCGCACTCTCTCTCTCTCTCTGTCTCTCAAAAATAAATAAAAGACATAAAAAATTTATTAAAAAAATTTTAAAGGCCAGATCATGAATATTTCTACCGTGGTGACTACTGGTTCAGCTCTGCTACTCTACTGTATATGCAGATGTGGACGTTGTCTGTAAATGAACGGGAGCAGAGCTCCACTAAAGCTTGATTTATGGGCAGTGAAAGGTTGATTTATGGACATTGGCATTTGAACTCCATATCATTTTCATTTGTCAAAATTATATTCTCCTGATTTTTCCAATCATTTAAAAAATGTAAAAACCATCCTTAGCTCACAGGCTGTACAAAAACAGGTGGCAGATCTATATAAGGCTCTTTAAAAGGCAAAGTTAAAGAGAGAGAGAACAGATTTGTGATTGCCAGAGTAACGGATGAGAATATGGCTCTGAACACCTGGCCTGAGAGAACGTGGCGGTGATGGAAAAGTTCTGTGTTTTGATTGTGGTGCCTTTGTACAAAGTGGCCTACACACGTGCACATGCACATGTGTGCATGTGCGCACACACACACGCACACACACACACTTGTCTGTATAGCTGGTGAAACATAAGCTCTGCGGCTTACACCAATGCCAATTTCCTGGTTTGGATATTGTATTGCAGTTATGTAAGATATTAACATTGGGAGGGGACCCGGCAAAACACACACAGGGCATTTATTTGCAACTTCCTGTGAATCTACAATTTTTTCAAAATAAAATATAAAACAAAACAAAGCAGGGCCATAGTTTGCCAACTCCTGCCATAGAATTTTAAGATGGCTGATAAGCCCACTATACCTGTGGGTCATATTAGGTTTTAAAATAATGAATATCTACTTATATGGTAATATGTTGTGTAGAGACACGGCAGAGTGACAGACAGCCCTTTACAGGAGCTGAGGTGTCCTCGTTTGTCTGCAGGCCCCAGAGGCTTCTTCAGGAAACCTCCTTCTTTGTGATTTTAAACTCCTTGTTTCACTGCTTCATTTTCTCTTTGAGTTGAGAGGTTGAGGTGGAGAGAGACCTCAAGGAAAATAGGCAGAAGGCATATTGGCAGTCCTGCCTCAGAAGAAGATTGCTCTTGAGAAATTCTGGCCACAAAGCAGCATGGGCTTTGCTCATTGGAGAGTGTACTTACCACATCTCCTCATCATCCCTGGACACTGGCGTGGCATTTCCATATTTATAACCCATGACATTATTGTTCAATGTGGTCAATACTGCCACTCTGGGCCTCACTAGAGGGTCTGTATCAAATACCTCCTTGAATAAGACGCCATGAAGTCCCCTTCATAAGAGGGACAAGCTCAAATCTCTGAGACCACCCAGTAGAAAATGACCACCCACTGCTAAACATGCTGAAAATTAATCCCTAATAATAAAAAATCCATTTTTCTTTCCTCCTCTCAGTTCTTAGATGTCTACCGAGTATTTATGATATGCCAAGGACTGTGCTTAGTGTTGAATGAATGGAAAATAGGAGCCCTTACTGAATGCTTTACCCCTGTCAGGGACTCTACTAAGTGCTTTCTATGTGACTACATCTTCAACCACCAAATGAACCAGATAATAGTACTTTTTTTGTGCTGAAAATGTCTGCAGTGAAGAGAATATAAGCAACACGGACCTGAGGCCTCCATGCAAAGCCACAGGGGAGAAAGCAGAGCTAAGAAACAGAGACTGACGCCTGATGACATTGTTTAAGGATCCAACATGCCTGAAGCTAACAGGTCTTCAGTTACGCAAATACATTCCTTTATACGTTAGCAATTTTGAACTGGGTTTGTGCCCCTGGCATCTGAAAGAATCCTCATGGGAACATGGTGGTGATTCTCAAGGAACCTGGTGGTGAGGAGCGGGAGATGGACAGATATTTATAATCAGCAATGCAGGTATGTGCAAGGTATAACAAGTAAGCATCCACAAGAGGAAGTGAATGATGTAACTTGGATCAACAGGAAGTTCATGCAACAGATGCTTTGTTTGGGCCAGCAAAAGGAGAACCAGATGTTATGTTTAAGCGAGTGGGAGTAGAATCTGCAGTTGGACAAAGTCAAGAGTCTTAGAAAAAGAGAGTAGAGGCAAGAGGGAAATTTTGGTAAGAGGAAGTTGGATGTTCAAAGATATGGCACATTTAACATATTCTACTCCAGAAACCAATCAGTTTACCGAGTGGACCAAGAGGTATTGCAGATTAAGGGTTTGACAGGGGCCATTATCCTGAAAACCTTCAAATCCTTGGGAGGAGGTTTAGATGGTATTTGGTGGTGGATAGAGAACCACTGAACCATTCAGTGAGATGGAGCATGACACCTCCAATGGGCCTGGCTCATGGGAGGAACCCTAGACATGGAGGCTCTGTATGGCCAAGGGTTTATAAGAGATGGATGACTTTATAAGGTGCACATTGGAAAGATTACTATCCATTTGGAAAGTAGTGGGGAGGGAAAGCCCCGTTCCAAGGAAGCTATTGCAGGAGCCCAGGTGGGAGGTCAGGGCTTGCACTCAGCCTGGAGATGAGAGAATGGGGCTGGGCTGTTGAAGATCTAGGAGATAGAACTGAAGGACTCGGGACCAGTAGGATTCAGGGACTGAGGGTAAGCCGAAGGTCTAAGTGACCCCCAGGATGCTGCCTTAGATGACTGACTCTGAGGCAATGCCAACTTGTGAACTGTGGAATGCAGGAGGGTAAGCTTATTTGCAGACTGGCAACAGGGGAAAAGATAATGAGGTCAGGTCAAATGGAGGCCGGATGTCTGGCAGACAATTTTTTATACATATAGGTCGGGATGTTGAGAAGAGAGCGAGGCTGGTAATATACTTGGAAGTGATGGGCATACACCTCAGTGTTTCTAGGCTCTGGCAGAGCATTAGCATCAGCTAGGAAGCTTTCAATGTACTGAGGCCTGGGACGCCCTAATGGGATCTTCTTTACAGCTGACATTCCTAGCAAAACGATAGCAGGAGTAGCAGCCCCCTTATTGAAGGATCAGCTGAATCATTGCCTGTAGACACTGATTTGATTGGTTGGCGGAGGGGTTCCCAGGCTGGGTGGGCATCGTGGGTGTACCATCTGGGTAGTCACATGGGACATGTACTTCTTAGCTTCATGTTTGTTTTAGTTCTCTGCCTAACATCATCTTAGAGTCTTAATAATTTTTTAAACAAGGGGCCCTACATGATTTTCATTTTGCCCTGGGCCCTCCAACTTATGTAGGTCATCCTGGGCCCAAGCATGAGTATTTTCAAACACTCCCCAGATGACTGTTATATGCAGCTGAGTAGCACAGGGACAGAACGGTTAGCCCAGGAAACACGGAATGGGAAGTTTAGGGCAGGGGCCCTCAGAAACGGTCACATCCTCTGGAGGGATGGAGAAGGGGTTCATGCAGGAGAAGCCAAAAACAATCAGAGAACTAGGGAGGTGATAGGAAGGCTGGAGACCTCAAAGCCAAGCCAAGGGGGGGTGGTCAGCACATTGAGAATACTGCAGATGTATGTTAACTAACTTGGATTAAAATTAAATAAATATATAAAAATAAATGCATCTTTCTTCTTTGGGTAGGACTCTATTTCACTTTAACCATTGAAAATTTAGCATCTAAATTGAGTTGAGCTGTAAGTATAAAATATACACCAGATTTCAAAGATTTAGTTCGAAAAATGTAAACTATCTCATTAATAACTTTTGTATTGATTACATATCGTAATGTTAATATTGTACATATCTTGAGCTAAGTAAAATGGATTATTAAAATTAGAAAAAGGGGGCGCCTGGATGACCCAGTCAGTTAAGTATCTGACTCTTGGTTTCAGCCCAGCTCAGGATCTCATGGTTTGTGGGTTTGATCCCTGTGTCACCACAGAGCCTGCTTGGGATTCTCTCTCTCCCTCTCTCTCTGTCCATCCCCTGCTCACATGCTTGTTCTCTCAAAAATAAACATTTAAAAATTCTTAATAAAAAAATAAAACATTGCAAAGAGGTAAAGAGCTAGGTGTTCAGGATGATATTTATTAGCTCAGCCAGACGAGTTGGACAATGCAGGATTGAAGGTGAAGAAGTACAAACAGAACAGCAGGGTTCCAAAGAGCTTGGCCGTGAAGGAAGGGGAAGAAAAAGGGCTGTGGCTAAAGGAAGACAGAAATTGTTACATTTTTTGAAGTCTAACACGTGTTAATGTTGGTGGGAGGTTAAAAGCCAACGGGAGGTGTGGGCATGAGGGTAAGCAATGGGAGAGTGACCAAGCAGATGTTGGGCGAATGGGTTAAAGACTTCAAGCTCTGTGAGGATGGACCTTGCCTGTCTCATTCATACCATCTTTGTGTCTGCAAGAGACCATGGCATGTGACAGGTGCTCAGTGCAGGTCTCCTCATGTGTGGTCAGCAACCAGAATGCACTAGGGGACAGTGGTAATTAGAGGCTGGAACCAGTGTGGGTCACTTGCTAGGAGGGTGAGAAGCAGTTGAGGGGTAGGTATCTAGGAGGGGCAGTACCTCTGTTCTGCAGCTTTTCCACCACTTTGCTGTGGGCGTCTTTTATCTGCTGCGAGTCGGTGATGTCCATCTGGAGCACGGAGAGGCGCTCCGAGCAGGTTCTTCGCAGTTCCTCGGCTCCTGGTCCCTTTTCATGTAGAACTCCCACGAATACTGTGAAGCCAAGCTGGTCCAGATATTTGGACAGAGCATGGCCAAATCCAGAATCGCCACCTGTAAAGGATTAAGGCGATACAAAGTGGGCTCAAGCTCAGGTGGCAGGAGAAATTACTTAATAAGGAAAACATTCCATGCCATGTAAGATTGTCCATGTTTTCTGGAGAGAGTGGCACTTGAGAAAATTTCTTTATCTGCTAAGTGAAAAAAATGAGCAGACAAGCCAAAACAGATGCATTTCTCTGTATAAAAAGAAGGAACGTAAGATAAAATTTGGAGTGGGGGCACAAGTGAAAGGGAAATTTCTGATGGAGGGATGGTTCAGGCGTGGCTGGTGGCCAAATAACCTAGGAGGGAAAATGAAGACACTGAATGGAAATTTTTCTATTAATCTCTGCAGCCTCATATTTGATGTAGCCTCCGTCACTCCATAAAATCTTCAGTGAATCATTCATTACAAACTAGTACTTTAGAGTTGTTTTTGGGCTTCAGAGATATAACAAAATGTCAGGTCCTGTTTCCACCGTGGACACAAGTCAGTAACAAGAGGCTTCCCAGTCTCTTCTAGGTTATGAAAGATAATGGCTCATAGCCACCTGCACTGCTCACATCCTCAGAACTTTTTCCCTCATGATGGCCTTCTCCCAAGGCATTGGATAGACATCAACCCTAGAAGAAAGCTTGCAAGAGAAACCAGATAGAAAGTCCTAAGAGTATCGCCTTGTGGAAATAAACGGGTGGCATAATAATATGTAAAATACCTCTTATACTGTGAGATGAGAATTTACCCAAACAAGTCTGCAGGATATTATGGACCGTGGAAAAATGGCTTTATGCCCACAAGTGATAGATATCTGAAATTCTGAATGAAGGCAACGTGGATGTAAAGTCACCTGTTGAGCCACAGCAGAATAAACACCCAACAGTTAATATGCTTCGAAAGCTCTAAAGGTGAGAAATCATCTTCACACTGGCTGTGTCAGGTGGTCTGTCCTACAAACCTTGAGGGATCTTTCTTATCAGGAGTCAGAGGCTATAGTCAGGTATCTACCTAAGAATTGGAAAATACTAGAAATCAGAGAGCACGCTGACAATTAATGCAAGGATCAATGAGTGAGTGATCAGAAAAGACATCTTACTTCCAACATAACAAGAAGTGTCTGGAATCTGAACAGAAGTGTCACTGTCCCTAAGAAGAGGATGATCACCTAGATCTAATCTAATGATCACACATTAGAAGACAAAAGGACAAACTCACCACCAAAAAAATCAAACTATCCCATTCAAAAATGAGCAGCACTGAATAGACAGTTTCCCAAAGAAGACATACAAACGGCCAACAGACACATGAGAAGGTGTTCAATATCATCAATCCCCAGGGAAATGCAAGTCAAAACTACCATGAGATATTCTCTCACACCGGTTGAAATGGCTACAATCAGAATGACAAGAAATAACAAGTATTGGCAAGGGTGTAGAGAAGAAGGAACACTCACACACTGTTGGTGCAAATGCAAATTGGTGAGCCACTGTGGAAGCAGTGTGGAGGTTCCTCAAAAAATTAAAAATAGAAATAGAATATGATGCAGTAATTCCATTATTGGGTATTTACCCAAAGGAAACAAAAACATTATTCTGAATACACATATGCATCACTATTTTTATTTCAGCACTACTTATAACAGCCAAGGAAGCGACAGTAGCAGTTGAGGCAGATACAGGTATCTGGGCCGTGTGACAGATCTCCACCTTGGTGTAAATTAGCACATGAAAATTATGGAGCTTCTAACATATGATAATATATGTGTGTAACAGTTTTGTGAACCCAGTGAATGTGGCTTTGCCCTGTAGAAATAGACCTGCAGTTGGACAATTCAACTTCTGAGTCAACTATGCTGAAACCAGCTCCTGGACAGTGTCAAGTTCAACAGATAAGTGCAAAGCATGCAATCCCTTCCCGGAAACCCCAGATGTTACTGGTAATCAATACTGTCTTGCAAAATTATTCTCCAAATGTCAATAGTTAAGATTACCTTTCCCATTTTACACATGGGAAAACTGAAAAGGAGAGGGACCAGCATCACCGAGATAGTAGGGATGGACTTAGACTCTTTGCCAGAGCCAAAATCCAAGTCCATGACTCTTCATTATCCTGGACCATCCACCTTCTCCTTATCTATATAAGTAGATGGGGAGATATGGGAAAGCCAAGTCTGGAATGGTCCTCTTTTGGCCCAGCAAGGAAGGGTATGATTAACTTGAAAATAACTAACTTAGAACCAGAGTAGAATGAAGAGTAGGTCTGGAGCTGGGTTATACCTGCTCTGCCGGGTGAGGCCAGGTGTTCATGGAGGGCCACTCCCGTTTGTGATACACCATACCCTGTGCTTCTGCCTCATGGTCGGCATGGCCCGTCACATTGGGACCATGAATTTTCAAGCTTCCAGTTCCCCTGACAGATCTCCATTGTATTAGGATGGCAACATGAATCATTCTGCAGTACAGAGATGAAGGCTGTGGCCCTGGGTTCCACGCAGCAAATAAACACCCAGCCAGGGCACGTACAGAGGAAGGTGAGAAAGCCTTGTCCACCGAAATGTCTAGCAACAGATGAATCAATAAACAAAACGTGGTGTATCCATACAATGAAATATGATTCAGCCATAGAAGGGAATACAGTTCTGATACACACTATAGAAATGGTGGATCTTGGAAACATTGTGAGAGAAGGAGATGATCCTCGCGCATGTTCTCTGAGCAGAGAAAACTCTGGAAAATATTTTTGAAAGTAGAGCCTTTTTTAATAAACATTATTTACTTATTAAGTAGGCTCCATGCCCAATGTGGGGCTTGAACTCATGACCTTGATGCTCTACTGATGGTGCCAGCCATGTGCCCCTGAAGTTAATGACTTTGATGGCTTCATGAATTGAGGATCTAACTCTCTCTAGAAAATTCCTAAGAAGAGCATGGCATATGGTAGATATAGGAAAACTTCATAGATCTTGTGGGTTCAGTTCCAGACTGCCACAATAAAGCAAGTCATATGAATGTTTTGGTTTCCCAGAACATATACAAGTTATGTTTACACTCTACTGTAGTCTATTAAATGTACAATAGCATTAGGTCTATAAAACAAAGTGCATACCTTAATTAAAAAATACTTTATTGGGGCACCTGGGTGGCTCAGTCAGTTAAGCATCCGGCTTCCAGCTTCCGCTCAGTCATGATTTCATGGTTCATGGGTTCAGGCCCCGTGTCAGGCTCTGTGCTGACGGCTAGCTCAGAGCCTGTAGCCTGTTTCAGATTCTGTGTCTCTTTCTCTCTCTGACCCTCCCATGCTTGCACGGTCTCTCTCTGTCTCTCAAAAATAAGTAAAAAACATTTAAAAATTTTTTTTTAAATACTTTATGGCTGGGGCACCTGGGTAGCTCAGTCAGTTAAGTGTCTGACTCTCAGTTTCAGCTCAGGTCATGATCTCACAGTTTGTGAGTTCAAGCCCCACGTCTTCCTTAAAACAAGACCACAGTAAAGCTTGCCACATTGATCGACTCTTCCTTTAGAGAATGATTTCTCCATTTCATGTGATGCTGTGTGATAGCATTTTACCCACAGGAGAACTTTTTTCAAAATTGGAGTCAATTCCTCTCAAACCCTGCCACGGCTTTGTCAACGCAGTTCATCTGCTAAATCCTCTGTTGTCTTTTCAACCGTCTTCACATCCTCGTCACCAGGAGTGGAAACCACTTTCACAAGAGACTACTCTCTTCGGTTATAAGAAGGAACGTCTCATGCATTAAAAGTTTTATCACGAGAGGGGAGCAATTCAGTTCCACTTCTTTTTTTTCTTAATGTTTATTTATTTTTGCGAGAGAGAAAGAGAAAAAGCACAGGCCAGGGAGGGGCAGAGAGAGGGAGAGACAGAGGATCAGAACTGGGCCTGCACTGACAGTAGTGAGTCTGATGACAGCACCGAGGCTTGAACTCATGAACCACGAGATTATAACCTGAGCCAAAACTAGACACTCAAAAGACTGAGCCACTCAGATGTCCCCAGGCTCCCCTGCTACCTCTGGTTCTCCTGCTGTTTCCACCACATCTGTGGTGGCTTCCTCTACTCACGTCTGGAAATCCTCAAAGTCATCCATAGGGGTTGAAATCAACTTCTTCCAGACTCCTGTTAATGCTGAAATTTTCACCTCTTCCGATGAATCACAATGTCCTTAATAGCATCTAGAAGAGTGAATCCTTTCCAGAAGATTTCCAATTGACTTTGCCCATATGCAACAGAGGAATCACTATTTATGGCATCTTTAGCCCGACAAATTGTATTTCTTAAATAGTAAGACTTGAAAGTCAAAATCACTTCTTGATCCATGGGTTGCAGAATGGATGTTATGTTAGCGGGCATGAAGACGACATTCATCGCATTGTACTATCCCCGCCAGCGCTCCTGGGTGACTAAATGCATTGTCAATGAGCAGTAATATTTTAAAAGGAATTTTTTTTCGTGAGCAATGAGTCTCAATAGTGGGCTTAAAATATTTGGCAAACAGATGTGCTGTCACCCAGGCTTGGTTGTTCCATTTATGGAGCACCGGCAGAGCAGATTTAGCACGATTCTTAAAGGCTCAAGCATTTTCGGAATGGAAAGTGAGCACAGGCTTCAGCTTAAAGTCACCAGCTGCATCAGCCCCTCCGAAGAGAATCAGCCCATTCTTTGAAACTCTGAAGCCAGGCATTGATTTCTCTTCTCTAGCTTTGAAAGTCTTGTTTAGTGAAAATCTATTGTTATTTTCATTGTCTTAGCTAGATCCCTGCTAGCTCCTGCATCGGCGCTGCCGCCTCCCCTTGTCCCGTCAGGTCAGACGACAGCCTCTTTCCGTGACGCCTCATGAGCCAGTGTCTGCCAGCTTCCGGCTTCGCTTCTGCAGCTTCTCCACCTCTCGCCCCCCGTCGAACTGGGGAGAGTCAGCACTTCGCTCTGGGTCAGGCCTTGGCTTTAACAGAATGTTTGCTCTTCTGTCCAGGCCACCGAGACCTCCTCCAAATCAGCGGTAAGGCTGTCCCGCTTTCTTCCCATGTGCCTGTCTGCGCAGGGGCCCTTTTGATCTCCTTCAGGAACGTTCCCTCTGCGGTCACAGACTGGCTAACCGGCGCTAGAGGCCTGGCTCCGGCGCATCTCGGCTTCCGACCTGCCCTTCTCCCTGAGCGTGGTCACTTCTAGCTTTGACTTAGAGCGAGAGGTGGGGG
>NC_043715.1:5820822-5877876 GCF_006229205.1 Suricata suricatta
GCCTGGCTCCGGCGCATCTCGGCTTCCGACCTGCCCTTCTCCCTGAGCGTGGTCACTTCTAGCTTTGACTTAGAGCGAGAGGTGGGGGACTCGTGCGTCACTTGCACACTTAGAGGCCAGTGCAGGGCTCCTAACTGGCCTGACTTCAATGCTGCTGAGTCTCAGGGAACAGGAGGCCCGAGGGCCAGGGGACACGAGGGAAGGGCTGGCCGGTGAGCAGTCAGAACACACACAACACTATGTCGGCTGTCTTCTATGGACACGCTTCGTGGCGCCCGCAACAATGACTACAGTAACATCACAGATCACTGATCACAGGTCACCACCACAAATATAATAGTAATGAAAAAGTTCGAAATACTGTGAGAATTACCAGAATGTGTCACACAGCCCTGAAGTGAGCAGATGCTGTTGGAAAAATGGCGCCAACAGACTTGCTCAACACAGGGTTGCCACAAACTTTCAATTTGTAAAAAGTGAATTATCTGCAGAGCACAACAAAACCAAGTGAGGTAAAAGGAGGTATGTCTGTGCCGGATGCAAACGGAGTGATGGTGTGTTGAACTTCTTCGTCAAGCCCTGTGATTCTGGAAAACAGCAGACAGAAACACCCTCACTCTTTGTTTCTTAGGGGACAACTTAGTGCAAAGAGGTCACCTTCCCCATGTGACTTGGATAACACTCTCGGATGCCCCCCTGGCTTACCTACGACAGGACCAGACCCAGGCCCTCCAAACCTCCCTTCTTTGCTTCATAGATGATTACCTGAATTGGCCTGTCCCCAAGGAATCGTTGGAACAAAAGGCCTGTTAACCAGACGTGGGGGTGGACTCTCTCCTTCCCCCAGGCCCTGGCCCGTCCTCCGCCTGAGCCAGTCGACAGCCGCTCCTGAGAACAGGCCAGTCTCAGGAGAAAACCTGCTCTCATCCACTCTCTGGTGACGGCACGCCTGCCATCCAATTCCCCTCCCCTGGTTCCATCTCGACGTGTTTACTGCCCCCTCTAAAAGCAACATTCTGGCTTGGGTCTAACCCTTGAGATACGTGCAGATCTACGGTCAGAATATCCCCAATTCTATAAGAGTCCTGTCCCTCCCACAGTAACTCTTTCAAATCAAGTCTCTCCTTACTAAATCTGGATTTTTTAAAAATTTGATGGTGAATTACAAAGCCAAAGTTGATAGAAGGCCAACTGATTGTCCTTATCTGTAAGAAAGCACAGCACAGGGGCTCCTGGGTGGCTCGGTCGGTTAGGCCTCCGGCTTCGGCTCAGGTCAGATCTCACGTTCGTGGGTTCGAGCCCCGCGTCAGGCTCTGTGCTGACAGCTAGCTCGGAGCCTGGAGCCTGCTTCCGGTTCTGTGTCTCCTTCTCTCTCTGCGCCTCCCCCTCTCATGCTCTCTCTCTGTATTAAAAATAAATAAAACATTAAAAAAAATTTTTTTTAAAAGAAGGCACAGCACAGAGGCCTGGGTGTGAGCCTGGGTCCCACCGTCCCTCCCTATGCACCCCTGATTAGGTTATTTAACCTCTGTGTCAGCTTCCTCATCTGTAAAATGGACTTCCTAATGATACCTCAACCAGTTAGTATGTGTGATGTGCTTAGCACTGCTGTTCCCAGTAATGATTATGTAGGTTTTTAAAAAATGCAACCATCATCCTGATTTTCAGGCGTTTATGTGCACAAATTGGTAGATGAGGAATTTGTGTCTAGTGAGGATCAACTCCACATCTCGGAGATGCATCCTGCCTGAATCGGCCTCTTCCACGTATGAGTTTTGGAGAATGTTCTATGTAGTTGTGTGGACCCTCTGCTTCTTCATCTGGGAAGTGGGGTTATGACAGTACCTCCCTCCTGGGCTGACGTTGGGAAGTAACGCACAGTGGATGTGATATACAAGACCCCACAGGTAGTAAGTAGCTCTCATGAGTATTGTGGCTGTAACCAGGACATCGTTTGTGATTTACAGTGCTAAAGGTCAGCTGTGCTAGCCTTGAGCTTATGCCAGAGTCAGAGCGTCTTGGGAAAGAAAGCCGCTCCCTGCTGAGAACACTTGTGTCCTCTGAAACCCGAAGATAAGGCTGGGGCCCTAGGGAAAAAACAAAATGTCTCATAAGAGTTCCCTAATGATAACCTCTGATAATCCCGTTTGGATTGCATGTTCACCAAGACCTAGCCAGCCTCACACATACATCCTAACTCACTAAATCCCCCCAGCCACTCTGAAAGGCAAGTCATTTTATTATCATCATTACAGAGGAGGAGACCAAGATACAAAAAGAGAGAAATCCTTCAGCTGGGACATGGCAGAGTTAGGTTGGAACCCAAAGTGGGTTCAGGATATAAAATATTCAATTCTTTGGGGCACCTGCCTGGCTCAGTTGGCAGAGCATATGACTCTTGATCTCGGGGTCATGAGTTCAACCCCCAACCTTGGGTGTAGAGATTACTTAAAATAAATAAATAAATAAAATCTTTTAAATATTCAATTCTTTTAGAGCACAGGATTTAGCACATAGAAGATGGTCAATAAAAAGCACGTGTTAACCAAATGGGCATTTAAGAAGGCATGGAAATGTGAATGCTTTCAGAACAGAGAATCTTGTCATATGTATTGATGGTACCCGACTTAAAGTAAGTGCTCAAGAAAACATTTGTTGACTTGTATGTCCACCCAGGTAGAGGGTGGATGAAATGCTGGTGTTGGGTTTGGTTTTTTTTTTTTTTATGCTTTTTTATTTATTTTTGAGAGACAGCGAGAGCAATAGAGGGGCAGAGAGAGAGGGAGACACAGAATCCAAAGCAGGCTCCAGGCTCTGAGCTGTCAGCACAGAGTCCGACGAACCATGAGATCATGACCTGAGCCGAAGCCAGACGCTCAACCGACTGAGCCACCCAGGTGCCCCTGGGATTGGTTTTAAGCTATGCGTTTGAGATCATTCTATGTCTAGTGGCCTGGATATGTATCAACTTGGAGCAAGCAATGTACATTAAAGCCAAATCTGTGCAAGATTGGAGTGGATTTGAAATACAGATTTATTCTAAAAATATTAATCAAGTCTCCATTTATGTGCCAAAAGGAAACAACATGAATCCCTTTAATTCAAAAGAGTTAACAATTGTGTAGTCTCAAGCTGGTGGGCTGGTGGGAACTAGATTTATGCCCTTGCTACTAGAGAGTGCTGGATTAGCTGGTCAACAGAACAGTCCATCTTCTGTTCAAATCTTAAATTAGGCAAGTTGTGAATAATTGAAGTTCAGAAGTTCTTTAGGACCACATTCCTTGAATGCAGCAAACCACCCTGAAAGGTGAGACTGCATGTGCTGGTGGATGCAAGCTGGCCCTTGGGAGCGACATTCAATTCTTTTTTTTATGTTTATTTATTTATTTTTGAGAGAAAGAATGCAATCTGGAGAGGAGCAGAGAGAGAGAGAGGAGTGAGGGGGCTGGTAGGGAGAGATACTGAATCCGAAGCAGGCTGTCAGCACAGCGCTGGACTCGGGGCTCGAACTCATGAGCCACAGATCATAACTAGAGCCGAGATGGGTCACTTAACCAACTTTGCCACCCAGGCACCCCCACCCCTGGAGGCTACATTCAGAAAGAGGGACAAAGAGGGAAGAATGTTCAGGCCTGTAAATAGTGTCTAGTCTTCATCCAAACATCCTATAAGTAATGAAACTTTAAGATCAACAATGGGGTTAAGTAAAAGAAGAAATCCCTATTTATCTTACCAATCTAGCACAACTTTTAGAGGCTTCGTGTTTTTTCTTCTAGACTTCTTTCTGCACGTTTTACTTTAACAATTCCAGTTATAGCACACATATAATTTGACAACTAATTTTTAAATTAATATTAGGTAATCTATTTTTACACATTTCTACATTGTCTTCAAAACCACAAGCCATTATTTTTCATAGATACATGAAATTCTCCCTACTAAAATGCAGCAGAGAGGGGTGCCTGGTTAGGTGCCAGTCAGTTTAGTTTCTGACTCTTGGTTTTGGCTCTGGGCATGGGTTCGAACCCCGCATCAGGCTCTGTGCTGGCAGTGCGGAGCCTGCTTGGAATTCTCTCTCTTTCTCTCTCTCTCTCTCTCTCTCTCTCTCTTTGCCCCTCCCCTACTTGCACCATCTCTGTTTCTCTGAAAATAAATAAACTTTAAAAAATAAACACTGAGGCACCTGGGTAGCTCAGTCAGTTAAGTGTCTGACTTTGGCTTCGGCCATGACCTCACGGTTTGCAAGTTCAAGCCCCACATTAGGCTCTGTGCTAATAGCTTGGAGCCTGAGCCTGCTTCTGATTCTGTGTCTCCCTCTCTCTCTGCCCCTACCCTCCTCACACCCTCTCTCTCTCTTTCAAAAATAAATAAACATGTAAAAAATTTAATAATGAATAAATAAATAAAGTAAGTAAGTAAATAAATAAAATGCAGCATAGACAAATGGTCAGAGTCTGGATTCTGGAGCTAGGATACCTGGGTTCAAATCCTGGTCCACCACTTACCAACCATGTGACTTTAGCCAGTCACTTAACCCCTCTGTGCCTCAGTTTCCTCATCTGTAATGTAGGGTGATACTAGCACCTTCCTAGAGTTGTTAGAAGGATTGAAATGGTTTGATCAGTTTAAGTAATGGGCACAAGTCCTGACACGAGGCAGTTACTGTGCAGGTGTTTGTTAAGTAAATGGCAACTGTGTTCTTTAACCCATGCTGCTACTTTCATTGGCTTTTTCTGGTTCCTGGAACCAGAAGAATTGTCAGTTCAGTTCTTATCTTGGGTCATCAGCTCTGCTTTTTTTTTTTTAATTTTTTTAAATGTTTTTATTTATTTTTGAGAGAGAGAGAGAGAGCCTGAGCAGGGGAGGGTCAAAGAGAGGAGTCACAGGATCTGAAGATAGGCTCCAGGCTCTGAACTAGCGGTCAGCACAGAGCCTGACACGGGGCTTGAACCCACGAACCGTGAGATCATGACCTGAGCCAAAGTCGGACGCTTAACTGACTGAGCCACCCAGGTGCCCCACCGGCTCTGCTCTCTGCCAGTGGTCCCATCTCTCCCAGACCCTGGCCATAAAGCTTCTCCCAAGTCCTCCCATTGCCAGTGATCTCTTGGACCACCAGCAGTTATAAGCAGAGCTTCTTAGGGGAATAGGCATCTTCGGAGTTATCCAGGGCTTTTCTCATAGTGGAATTTCACTTCTCACAGTAGAATGCACAAACAAAAACTGAAGATCTGTTATGTAACAGTAAAAACATGATCTGTGGGCGCCTGGGTGGCTCAGTCGGTTAAGCCTCCGGCTTCGGCTCAGGTCAGATCTCACGTTCGTGGGTTGGAGCCCCGCGTCAGGCTCTGTGCTGACAGCCAGCTCAGAGCCTGGAGCCTGCTTCCAGTTCTGTGTCTCCTTCTCTCTCTGCCCCTCCCCCTCTCATGCTCTGTCTCTCTCTGTATCAAAAATAAATAAAACATTAAAAAATGAAAAAAAAATTAAAAAAAAAAACCATGATCTGAATATGCGTTCTGCTTGTACAAAGTGTTCTGTATAAGTCTAACCTGACACTTACAATCAGGCTTTTTCAACTGACAGGCCAACTCCAGGCCTGCATTCCAACAAGGAGCCCATGATGAAGCTGAGGACCCAACGGCTGCTCCCTGCCACGGGTCACACTCTCAGAGCAGGGCTCCATGGTGGGCATTCCGAATGACAGCCGCCCCACACCTGTAGCCTTGGGAGCCCAAGACCCCTGATGTACTTTGTCTCACTGACAAAGATCATCTGGAACCAGAGATGCTTATCTTGAAGCCTATGCAAGACTAAGGAGGAAAGGGACTTTCTCCTGCCTTGTTTAAGACTTAAGCAATCCATCAGATTGCCACCCTTGTGTTGACACTGCCCGTTCCCCGTAAAATAGATTAGGGTTGATAAAGTGGTAGATAAATAAAACCAAAGTCTAGTGCACTTACGACTTCCCTCAGGGCCATTTAAGGCTCAGCTCCTAATCCACGAAGAGCAAATACTTGGCAACTGTTCCAGCAACACCCACTCCTTTGCCAACGATATTCTCAAGGTAGTTACTGTTGGGTGGTGCGGCCCTGGAAAAAGTCCATTCTGTAATGGAAATAAATGCATTTTTTCTGTAAATATAATCTTTATGAATAATTATCCCATACTATTGCTATTCCTATCTCCTTTTTTTAGTTTATTTATTTATTTTGAGAGACAGCACAAGCCAGGACAGGCAGAGAGGGAGAATTGCAAGTAGGCTTTGCACCACCAGCACAGAGCCCAATGAGGGGCTCAAACTCACGGAACTGTGAGATCATGACCTGTGCCAAAACCAAGAGTCAGATGCTCAACTGACTGAGCTACCCAAGACTCTCTATTATTCCTATCTTAAGAGGGCCAACCGAGATGCCAAAACATTAAATACTTGTTCAAGGCCACACAGCAGGGAAAGGCTAGAGCTGTCTTTGGAACCCATATTTGCTCTTTATAAGGCGTGTTCTTTTCCTTCTCTAAGTCATTGTCTCTTTGAGCACCTTGGGCAGGAGATGGGCAGGGAGGATGCACAAAGTGGGGACACCAATGATGAGAGCTGTGTGCCAGAGAAGGGTCTCCATCACTGGTGCCGGCTCTCTTCCCAGAGGCTGGATTCCTGTCATCCATGCAACAGCACCAACTGTTTACAGCAGCTCATCCGGAAGGGGAAATGCAATGATTTGTTCTCAGAGGTACATGAGAGAACAGCTCCTAGACTGGCTGCAAAATAAGCAATCAAAGTGACTCTGCTGGGCTTGGGCAAGAGGCTGGATTCCCAGACTACAGTCCAGTCCTGATGTCCTCCCGAACTTGCCCTGCAGTCACCCCAAATTCATCACTAATGGCTCCACCTTCTGGAATTCCTTATTCTTGTAAATGGCATTGCCCTCCCTCCAGTTACCCAAGACCAATGCCTTCTCCTGATCCTCACCTCCATTCAGTCCCCTTGCCTTCCATCCTAAAATTTTGACAACCATCTCCATATCTCATTTTCTGTACGTTGTGAGAAAAAAAGACAGGCATGCCATCAGATTGCCACCAAGGTTGGGGATGCAGCAGGAAATGACATCATAATTGTCCAAAATTTCATATTACATCGATTCAGGTTATTCTAGTTAAGAAACAATGGGCATGACTCTCAGTACTGACATCCCTGAAACCCATGCTGATGGGGAAGATATGTGGTCAGCTGAAATGGTCAGAATTTCAGAAATCCTTGGCCAAGCCATTAGAAAGAGGTGACTAAGTACCCAGATTAGGGTGGGAAACTGTTGACAGTACTAGGGGACTCTGCCAAGACTTCCCAGACCCATTTCCTCTAAGGGTGTCTTTGCAGAGATTTGAAGAGTACTTTTTTTAATCTACTAAATGCCCACCTTCTCATAAAAAAAGAAAGGAAGAGGCTATCCAACAGTTGGTATCCATAACCATAAAAAGAGAGAGGGCACTGGCTTTCCCTAAATGCTACTTTTAATTTCTGACATGTCTTCCTATCTCTCTTCACATTCATTCATTTGGGCATGCATCATTCATCCAGGGATACTGGGCTGAGTCCTAGAAACACCACCATAAAAGAGAGAACTCTCCCCACCTTCATGGTGCTTACTGCCTAGAACAGAGGTTCTTAATCCCAAGTCCCACGGCAATCCCTGAGACGCTAAAAAAAAAAAAAAAAAAAAAAAAAATCTGGTCCTGTGCCCAGTCTTTTTAGTTGGTCTGAGAAGGGGCTAAGTACTGGCAACAGTTTCTAAAGCTCTCCAGGTGATTCCCATGTGCAGCCAGGGTTGAGAAACACTGATTTAAGGCAAGGATCTCAACCAGAGTTGACTTTGCTCCCATGGATATTGAGTAATAATTGAAGTCATTTGGGGGGGTGTCCACAATTCTGACCATCCAATGGATAGATCCTAGGGATGCTGCTTCACATCCTATAGCTCACAGGGCAGACCCCACCATGAAGAGTTATCTGGCCCCAAATAGCAGTAGTACTAAGGTCGAGAAACTCTAGCCTAGGAGGAAGACAGACATTAGGTAAATTATTACAATACAGAGTGGTGAATGTTATAAATAGAAAAGTTCTGGGAACTATAAGCCATAGCTTATATTTATAGGGAACCCCAAGTCCCTTCTTTAGTAAACACTCCACCAGAGAAGAATACAGGGAGGAGAGAGAGAACTAGGTCCCTTCCATCAGCAGGGACTCTATTGTGCTATCTGGTTCAGTGTTCTATCCCCTGTGTCTAAAACAATCCCTGGCATGTTGCAGGTGCTTTGTAAATATTTGCCAAACAACAAAATGCCCACCTGATTAAATGGAAGCTTCGGGCACCATCACTTTTCTCTTCACCTTACTCAGCACTGGTTTTCTGGGCTCACTGCTCCTCCTCTCCAGCCTGCCAGCCCCTGCCCTGCCATATGTCTGGACCCTAGTGCCCAATTCTGTCCCTGAGCCTACCCTTTCTCTGCTTCAAGCCTTAGACATTTCCGCTGACCACAGGGTAAAATTCAAGTTCTTCAGTTCAGCAGCAAGGCTGCACCATCTGATTACAATCTACATGTCCAAGTTTATCTCCCCTCTCTGCTTGCATCCTGAATGCCACACGGAACCATACCGAGAGCATCCTTTGTGCCTCCTTACCCACACCTTTGATTACCTTGGACTTTCTGCCCGGAATGCTCATGCATGTTCCTTTTGCTATTCCTTGCCATTTTAATTTTTACAAAATTTTCCTACAAAAAAATTGTATAATGGACTATGTGCCCATCTTCTGTCTACAAGAATTATCAATATTCTGTTTTATGTATTTCCTCCTCCCACACTCTTCCCCTTTTCTGCATTCTTTAAAACATTTTATTTATTCGAGTAATCTCTCCACCCAACATGGGGCTCTAACTTATGTCCTCAAGATCAAGAGTCTCATGCTCTTCTGACTGAGCCAGCCAGGCTCCCTCTTTGCATGCATTTTAAAGCAAAGCCCACCCTTAACATCATGTTGTCCAGAAACCTGTAAATATGTCATATACCACCAATGGGCAAGGACTTTTCAAATATATGTTCTTTATAAGCTTGTGAAAATTAACAATTCTGGTTTTATGTTTATTTTTGAGAGAGAAGGAGAGAGAGACAGAGACAGAGACAGAGAGCATGAATTGGGGGAGAAGCAAATAGAGAAACGCAGAATCCAAAGCAGGGTCAGGCTCTAAACCCATGAACTGTGAGATCATGACCTGAGCCCCCCAGAAGCCCCTACAATTCTCTTTACTATCATTTTATACCCAGGATGTACTCCAGTTTCCTCGTTCATTTCCAAAATGTTGTTTTACAGCCGGTTTAACTCCAGGCACAAAGAAGTTCCATGCGTCATGTTTGGTTTTCATGTTTCTGAAGTGTCATCTAATCTACAGAATTCTATCCACTTTTCTCACGCCATTTATTTGTTGAGAAAACTGTGGTATTTGTCCTTTAGAATACCCCACATTCTAAATTTGGCAAATTGCTTTCCTATTCTGTTTTTATTTTTAATACTTTGTTTATTTTTAAGAGAGAGACAGCGTGAGCAGGGAAGGGTCAGACAGAGAGGGAGACACAGAATCTGAAGACAGGCTCCAGGCTCTGAGCTAGCTGTCGGCACAGAGCCTGATGTGGGGCTTGAACCCATGAACCATGAGATCATAACCTGAGTCAAAGCCGCATGCTCAATCGACTGAGCCACTCAGGTGCCCCACTTATTCTGTTCTTTAGTTTGCTCCTCTGTCTTCTGTATTTCTGGTAAAGTTAGATCTAGAGGCTTAGGTCAATTTAGGTTCATGTTTCTCTCCCCAAGACTGCCTCATAAGCGGTGCTGAGTGCCTCCTGTTGCGACACCAGCAAGTGCAAACATGAATTATGCTCCACTTTTAATGATGATGATTGATCAGTGAATTCAGGTGCTGGCAACCCAACCATATAATTCAAGGTTCCCCATCAACCTTTCACATGAGTCTTAGCCTACATTAATGACATTAATAATCACTGCCTCTGTTCATATTTCATTCAAGATAAAACACACACACACACACACACAATGATTTTTCCACTTCTGTCACTTTTTTGCATTTATTAGCTAAAATTGTGAAGACTGGCAAAAATTTTAATCTGCATTTGTAGCCTTATCATTATTATTGTAATTTATTATTATTTTGAACTGCCATGTGTATACCAAAAATAAAGCAAATGAGGGGCACCTGGCTAGCTCAGTAGGTAGAGCATGCAACTCTTGATTCAGGGTCATGAGTTCACGTGTAGAGGTGACCATGGGTGTAGAGATTACAAATAAATAAACTTTAAAAAAGAAAAGAATAAAGCAAATGAAGTATTATGTCAATGTCATTAGGAACCAAGATTTTCAGCATCACCATAATTCAGTAAAAGTCATGGCATCTTGAATTTGAATTGACAGTACCAACACACTTTCTAAACATCACCTATTCTTCAGTTCTGTCCTCTCAAAAGGCTTTGAAGCAATGATATTCCCCCAAATTTGGAATGTGGGGAATTTGAAATTTTGAAACCCTAATCCCAACGCAATGGTGTTAGAACCCGGGGCCTTGGAGAGATGAGTAGCTCAGGATTTTGGAGTCTCCTGCACGGGATTAGTGCTCTTAGAAGAGGCCATAGAGCTAGTTTGCTCTCTTTCTGACCGAGGAGGATACAAGGAGAATTGGCAGCCAGCAACCTAGAAAAGGATTCTCCTCAGAACCAACCACATGGGTGTCAGAACTGTGGGAAATGCATTTCTCGTGTTTTTGTAATTTTTGTTTTAATGTGTATTTATTTGTTTGAGAGAGAGAGAGCACACATGAGGAGAGGATCAGAGAGAGCTGTCAGCACAGAGCCTGACGTGGGGCTCAAACTCATAAACCAGGAGATCATGACTTGAGCTGAAGTCAGATGCTCAAGCAACTAAGCCACCCAGGTGCCCCACATTTCTCTTATTTATAAGCTGCTCAGGTTATGATGCCTTTTTAGAGCAGCCTGAGCTAAGACACCTTTGAAGTTCCCGACGGTGTAACAATCAGCTCCCCAGATTTCTGGATGTTTAACAATTGTCTCTCCAAAGTCAGTAGGAGCGGACTCCAGCAACACGGGGAGCACGCAGCAGCTGAGGGAGCCTGCACTTAGTCATCAGGAACATAGAAAAGACGTCCCTCAGGGAGAGCAAAGGATATTAACTTGGGGCCTAGTAGCTCATATCTGAGGTATTCACACTCAATTTTTTCCTACCTCAGGACCTTCACACATATAATACTTCCTTATCGTTTTTGTTTTGTTTTGGTTTTGCCTTGTGGCTTATTCTCCTCCTCCAGGACCTAGCTGAAATACCATCACCTCAGAGAGAGCTTCCTGACCATTGTGTTTAAAGTAGATGTCCCCTCCCTCTCCTGGTGGAGGCTCCTGTGATGTGCCACTCAGATTCCCTTCAAGAGAAACTTGCCCCAGATGCTGAAAGTGGTATTGGCAGACATCCTCCAGGGGCCCCTGGGTGGCTTAGTTGGTGAAGCATCTGACTTTGGCCTGGGTCATGATCTCAGTTCGTGAGTTCGAGCCTTGTGTCAGGCTCTGTGCTGACACCTCGGAGCCTGGAGCTGCTTCAGATTCTATGTGTGTGTGTCTCTCTCTGCCCCTCCTCGCTCGCTCGCTCTCTCTCTCTCTCTCTCTCTCTCTCTCTCTCTCTCTCTCAAAAATAAATAAACATGAAGAAAAAAAAAGAAGTCAGCTCCTCCCACAATTGCCTCAGCTACAGAGAGCCACCCTCCCACTGTGGCCCAATTCCAACAAGTGACCAATGCAAAAGCATAAACACAGCCTGGGAGAAATCTGAAGGCTCATTCCAGTGCCAGAGCTTCCCAAGGGACTGAGCACCCCACTTCTTTCTCTCCTTCCCGGCGGCACACATTCTAGGATGCTCCTCAAGAAATGCCTGGCGTGCTCAACTCTGTCTCGGAGTCTGCTTCCCAGGGAGCCAACCTGCACCACTCTCCATCCCAAATCTCACACCACATTATTCTTCTTCCCAACCTTTTGGTTGTTTTCTAAAATTCAAACACTATCATATTGATTGATTTGCTTTTTAAAAAATTCTGTTAGAATAAGAAGTTCTGATTTATGCACTGAGACTATTCTTATATTCCTATGTTATCGCAGTCTTTGACGTGCAATAGGTGTTCAATGATTTTTTTTTTAATTCTCCAAGGAGCACCTGGGTGGTTCAGTCAGTGGAGGGTCTAACTCTTGCTTTTGGCTCAGGTCATGCTCTCATGGTTTCTGGGTTCAAGCCCAACATCAGGCCCCATACTGGCAGTGTGGAGCCTGCTTGTGATTCTCTCTCTCCCTCTCTCTCTGCCTCCTTCTCTCTCAAAATAAACAACATTAAAAAAAAATTCTCCTGGGGCACCTGGGTGGCTCAGTCGGTTAAGCCTCCAACTTCAGCTCAGGTCAGATCTCACGTTCGTGGGTTCGAGCCCCACGTCAGGCTCTGTGCTGACAGCTAGCTCAGAACCTGGAGCCTGCTTCCGGTTCTGTGTCTCCTTCTCTCTCTGCCCCTCCCCCTCTCATGCTCTGTCTTTCTCTGTATCAAAAATAAGTAAAAACATTTAAAAAATTAAAAATAAATAAATAAATAAATAAATAAAGTTTAAAAAAATTCTCCCAGGGGTGCCTGGATGGCTTAGTTAGTTGACCATCCAACTCTTGATTTTGGCTCAGGTCATGATCCAACGGTCATGGGATTGAGCCCCATATAGAGCACCATGATAAGCACGAACCTGCTTAAGATTCTCTCTCTCTCTCTCTCTCTCTCTCTCTCAAAAAAAAAATATATATACATATATATCTTCCCCTCTCCCCTGCTTATGCTCTCTGTCTCTCTCACTCTCTCTCTCTGTTCCTTAAAATAATAATAATAATAATAATAATAATAATAATAATAATGAAATAAAATAAAATTCTCCAAGTATAGCCAATGAGGCACTGAGGGGCCACAAACAGATCCCTCCCACCCATCAAGGGATCAAATTCAGATCCTTTTTTAATGATCATTTTCATCCATTCATTTTGTTTACATGCATTAACTTATTAGAGGTTTCTCAAATTTTATATTCACATATGAAATTAGAGTACACAAATGACTCTTAATTCAGCATTCTACCAAGATCTGGTTGCCATGGATATCTGCTTTGCCCCAAGGTCATTTAGGAACCAACAATAAGTCGGTGTGGAAATGGGTGCTGTAGGTGGGCGCTAATGAATTTCACCCCGTCTAAGGGAACTAGGTCCCAAAGTTTCGAGAGCCTTATATTTACATCTTATTTCATGCCTACGATCTCAAGATTAAAGTCGGTCTTTTAAAAAAAAATAATTTAAAAAATTTAGAACAGTTTTAGATTTGCAGAAAAACTAAGAAAACTATATAGAGTTCCCATATACCCTGAGTACAGCTTCCCCCATTATTAGCATCTTAGATTAGTATGTGACATTTTCTGTAATTAATGAGCTAATATGGATACATTATAATTAACCAAATTCCATATTTATTCAGATTTCCTTACTTTTTACTTGATGTCCTTCTTCTGTCCCCATCCAGGACATCTCATTACATTCAGTGGTCCTGTCTCCTTAGGTTTCTCTCAGCTGTGGCAGTTTCCCAGACTTTTTTTTGTCTTTGGTATCTTTGATGGTTCTCAAGAGTATTGGTCAGGTGTATTGTAGGAGACTCCTTTCCTGGAATCTGTCTGATGCTTTTCTCATGATTAAACTGGGGTTATGGGTTTGGGGAAGGAGATCACAGAGATATAGTGCCTTTCATCACATCAGATGAAGAGTACACCATCCGCAGGTCTTAGGACTGCTGATGTTATCCTTGATCTGGGCGAGGCAATGTTCTCAGGTTTATTCACTGTAAAGTTACTCTCTTTTCCCTTTCTGTACTGTGCTGTTGGGAAGGAAGTCTCTGTGCCTAACACACTTGCGGAGTAAGGCGCTATCTTCCCTTCTTTTAGAATGAAGTATCTATGTAAATTATTTGGAATTTATCTGCACAGGAGATTTGCCTTTTCTCCCTCATTATTAAGTTATTTGACCATTTATTGATAATGATTATGAGCTCATGGATATTCATTTTATACCTTGGGTTATAATCCAATACCATTTTATTGCTCGCACTATTCGAACTTTACCACTTGGAGTTCTTTCAGCTGACTCCTGTAAAACTATATCTTTTTATTCCTATTTTATTTTTTTATGTTTTTTATTTACTTTTGAGAGACAGCATGAGCAGGGAAAGGTCAGAGAAAGAGGGAGGTATAGAATCTGAAGCAGGCTCCAGGCTCTGACTGAGCTAGCAGCACAGAGCCCGACGCAGGGCTCGAACCCACGAACCATGAGATCATGACCTGAGCTGAAATCAAGGTTCTGATGCTTGACGGACTAAGGCACTCAGGCACCCCTCTTCTTATGCCTGATTTCAAGAGGAGAAAACCAAGCTTCAAAGCATATAAAGTTTCTACCACCATTCAACTAAAAAGAGTAGATATGCGATTAGAATCATACAATTCTATAGCACATGGTTGTTTTGGTTTTATTTTTTTGTTTTCCAGTTCATCATGTTTCATCTGAATGTGGTAAATCTTTATAAATCAATAACTAGTGTATGTTTCACCTGATAGAGCTATTTAAGGCAATAACTAACTGTTTTTGCAACTATCCATCTTCTGTATGCATTATAGAGGAAATTTCTTAGGTATTTTTTTTATAGTGTACACCCTGATGAATTTTCACAGAGTGAATCCATTCATGCAATTAGCACCCAGATCAGGAAACAACCTTACCAGCTTACTAGAACCCTCCTTGTGCCCCATCCAGTCATCCCCACCCCAAAGGTTGCCACTATTCTGATGTCTAACAGCATAGCTCAGTTGAGCCTGATTTTTACCTTAAATAAAGGGAATCATACATTCATCTTTTTTGAGGCTGAATTCTTTTGCTCATTCTCCTGTTTTCCTGTGGTTTGGCTAGTGGAATTTTTTTGTTAAAGTTTCACAAGAAAGGTTACAACAAGCAAAGGTATACTTGTAAAAACATGTTAAACAACTGCATTAAAAAAATTCCCATGCTACTTACAGGAAAAGTAAATTTACTTAAGAGTAACACAACACAAAGAAGGGAAAACTACCTAGAGACATAGCTAAATTGCCCCATTATCTTCAGGTGGCTTAGTTCCTCCTCCCTATCATTATCTATAGTTTCATCTACAAAGTGCTGCCTTAATAATGTCTCTCTGGGTATCTTTCACAGGGAAGGTGTGTCCTGACTGACAGGATGACTCTTGCCAACATAGAGCCCAAATCTCATCCAGCTGCTCCTACTGCATAATGGTACAAGACACCACCTGCCAAATTCAACTAAAATACCATGCAGGAACCCAAGAGAGCCCTGATTTACACTTCTCTGTTTTCTGTTTCTTTTTTTAACACTTATTTTTGAGAGATAGAGAGAACAAGTAGAGGAGGGGCAGAGAGAGACAGAGACACAGAATCCAAAGCAGACTCCAGGCTTTGAGCTGTCAGCACAGAGCCTGATGTGAAGCTCAAACTCACAAATCGTGAGATCATGACCTGAGTGGAAGCCAGACACTTAACTAACTGAGCCACCCAGGCACCTCTGTTTTCTGTTTCAATAACAATCAGTGCTGTTGACGTAGTTTCTTCTGACAGGGATGGCAGACCCTTGATGCCTCTGCCACCACACCCGTCTGATGCCACCACCAACATTGTTAAATCAAAGCACTCTCTCCCTTAGAGCCTACTCACCCCAACATTCCTAACCAAGCAAAGATGGCACAAGAGAGAAAGCATATGATGTGCCACCTCTGTCCATATGCAAAACATGTTATTTTAATTTCTAGTTGGATCCAGGCTTTCATTGAATTGTTTTCTGTTGGACTCAGGCTTCTAATCTCTACTCCATCCTTACCACATTGCTCCCTTACTCAGGAAACTATTCTGGCTTCTACTTGTCTGATAGGTAATGGATCAAGTACCCAGCCTGGATTTCAACAATAATTGGATTTGTTCACCTTCAAACAAGCCCAACTTCCAGACCTACTTTTATTCCAGTTGGGCTGGTTTCTTCATCATCTCAGTTATGTCCTGCTTTTTCAATGCTGTGCATTCCTTCCTGGCCTTCTAAGAGTCACACATTCATGCATTAATTCATGCTTTCAACATATATTCATTAAGTGCCTGCTTTGTGCCGCACGCTCTTTTAAATCATGGGGGTACAGCAGTACCTAAAACCATCCAAGTCCCTATCCTGTGGAGCTTACATTGTAGAGGAAGATGGGGCATATTCAGTAAACAAACAAATGCATATCGTGTCAAGTGGGGATAGGTGTTATAAAGCAGAATAGTGCCTCGGGAGAAAAGTATCATTTTCTGTATGGAAGTCAGGCAAAGCTGTGCTGAGCAAGGAGCAGTGGAACAGATGCTCCAGGGAAGGGGACACCAGGCACAGAGAAGAGCAGAGACAAAGGCTCTCAGTCAGGGATAGAGTGTTGGGGGAGGAATAAGGAAGCCATTTTGACCAGAGAAGGGTAAGTAAAAAGAGAATAGTAGGAAGTAAATCAGAGCTAGTTCAAGCTAGTTCGTGTGGATCCTGTCAGCTAAGGGCTATCAAATGGCGTGGCTTTGTCCCTTAGGGGACATCTAATGAGGTCCGGAGATGGTTTTGGTTGTCACAGTTGAGTGGTCCTACTAGCCTCCAGTGCATAGAGTCTAAGGATGCTGCTTAACACCCTACAACACAGAGGACAGCCCCAGCACAAAGAAGCATCCAGCCCCATTGTCAACAGAGCCAAGGTTGAGAAACCTACTGCAAACCATGGGAAAGACAGTGGTTTTTATTCTGTGTGATGAGATGTCACTAGAAACTTTGAACAAAGAAATGATATCAACTAACGAGTTTTAAAAGGGTCACTTTAGATACTATAGTCAATCACACCTCAAATAATGAGAGTGATATAAAAGGCTGCCCTCTATTGAGCACTTATATTCGGGATACTGTGCTAACCACCTCATCTAAGACATCGTGCTATTTTTCTTCATTGTTCCTACTGTTGCCTGACATTGCCTTACGTGTTGGCCCATTAATTTCTAAATATTTGTTTCCCCCAGCAGAATACAAACTTGGTGGGAGCAAGAACTTTGCTTTGTGATCTGTTTAATCTCCAGCACCTAGGACAGTGCCTGGCATATACCGGGCACTTTGTATCTGTTGAGTGAATAAATGACTTCTAGGGTGAATTTGTTTATCCCTATTTCACACACAAGAGAACTGAGGTTTTTTTTTTTCTTATTTTTTCAACTTCATATATAGTTTATTATCAATTGGCTTCCATATAACACCCAGTTCTCTTCCCCACAAGTGCCCTCCTCCATGACCATCACCCCCCCTTCCCTTTTCCTCTTCCCCCTTCAGCCCTCAGTTCATTTTCAGTATTAAAGAGTCTCTTATGATTTGCCTCCCCCCCTCTCCCTAGCTCTTTTTCCCCCTTCCTCTCCCCATGGTCCTCCGTTAGGTTTCTCCAGTTAGACCTATGAGTGAAAACACACAGTATCTGTCCTTCTCTGCCTGCCTTATTTTGCTTAGCATGACTCCCTCATGGTCCATCCACGTTGCTACAAATAGCCAGATCTCATTCTTTTTCATTGCCACGTAGTACTCCATTGTATATATAAACCACATATTCTTGGTTTATTCATCAGTTGATGGACATTTAGGCTCTTTCCATGATTTGGCTATTGTTGACAGTGTTGCTATGAACATTGGGGTACATGTGCCCCTATGCATCAGCACTTCTGTACCCCTTGGGTAGATCCCTAGCAGTGCTATTGCTGGGTCATAGGGGAGTTCTACTGATAGTTTTTTGAGGAACCTCCACACTGTTTTCCAGAGTGTCTGTACCAGTTTACATTCCTACCAACAGTGTAGGAGGGGGCCCGTCTCTCCACATCCTCACCAACATCTATAGTTTCCTGATTTGTTCATTTTTGCCACCCTGACTGGCGTGAGGTGGTGTCTCAGTGTGGTTTTGATTTGTATTTCCCAGTTGATGAGTGATGCTGAGCATCGTTTCATGTGTTTGTTGGCCATCTGGATAAGAGAACTAAGTTTTAGCATTTATGGCCTAAACCACAGCTGTGATCAAACCTGTATCTTATGGTTTTCTGTCCAGAAATCCATTCTTCCACAGTTCCAGAAACCAGAAATTAGAGACCAGGATGCCACCTTGGTCACATTCTGATGAGAGCTATTTTGCTGACCTGTAGGAGGAAAGCTATCTTGCCGGCCTCACAACATCCTTGTATGGCAGAGAGAGGGAGAGAAATGGAGAGAGAGAGAGAGAGAGAGAGAGAGAGAGAGAGAGAGCGAGAGCACAAGAGGAGGTAAATGAGCACAAGCCCTCTGGTATTTCTTCTAATAAGGATATTGACCCACTCATCAGGGCCTTGCCTTCATGACCTCGTCTAAACATCATTTCCTTTCAAAGGCAATACCCCCAAATACCATCTCATTGGGGGCTAGGGCTTCAACATATGAATTTTGGGGAAACACATCCAGTCTTTAGCATCATCCTCACAAATTTGCAGTCTAGTGTGGGATATAGACAGTATTATGTACAGGACGTAAAAAAGAAAATCATGAATTGTGGCAAATAGTGTGAAAGGAACTATGGAAAGGGAAACAAGTGTTGTGATGAGTAATCGAGGCAGCAGGGAGGAGGCAGATCATGGAGGACTTCTATAAGGAAGCAACATACAAACAAATCAACAAATCATCAAAAATTTAGTACAATGGGGTGCCTGGGTAGCTAGATCGTTTGAGCGTCTGACTTCGGCTCAGTTCATGATCTCATGATTAGTGGGTTCGAGTCCCGTGTTGGGCTCTGTGCTGACAGCTAGCTCAGAGCCTGGAGCCTGCTTCGGATTCTGTGTCTCCCTCTCTCTCTGATTCTCCCCTGCTCACGCTGTCTCTCTCTGTCTCTCAAAAATAAATAGAAAATATTAAAAATTTTTTAAAACTTTAGTACAATGAGAAATACCTTATTATGAACTTTTATACTAATTGTGTGTTGAAATATAATATTTTGGATAGATTATGTTGCATAAAATACACAATTAAAATTAATTTTACCTTTTTTGCTTTTACTTTTTAAAATACAACTACTAGAAAAATTTAAATAACTTACGTGGCTTGCATTATGTTCCTATTGGACAGCACTGCCATATAGTATTCCCTTCCCCCTAAAGACACCAGTGTAGAAGGAAAAAGATAGATTTCCCCAAAGAGGCAAGGTAGAATGGGAATGAAGAACAGTATGTTAGGGGAGGTTGAGAAGTCAGGTTGGCCGAATTACTGACATTTTAAGAATAGGGTAGTATGATAATGGTTATGGGTTTCTTTTAAGGATGATGAAAATTTGGAATTAGACAGTGGTGATGGTTGCATAACTTTACGAATATACTAAAAACTACTGGATTGTACATTTTAAAGGGTGTATTTCATGGTATGTGAGTTACAACTCAATAAAAAGTAAGATAAAAAAAAAGAATAGGGCAGTGTAATACGTACAGGATCTGATGCAATAGAAGATGCTTGAATTTTCTAGAAAGTCTACTACTTTCATCTGACCTGTATGTATGGTGTGTGCGTGTGCATGTGTGTGTGTGTATGTATGTGTGTGCGTGTTGAGGGTAAGTAAGGAGAAAGGGCTCTTACGTGTACAAGTTTTGGCTGAAAGCAGGGAAGTAACCAGACATCCCTTTTACTAAAAATCAGAGTCAGAAGTGACTTGAAGGAAAATGAGTTTGGGAATTTGCAAACATGTGGTGACGGCACCAATGAGCCTCTCACGGGATATAGGACAGGGACTCAGGCAGATGATATATGGAGACTAACGGGCCAGTGACTTTCCCTGATATCTGAGTCATTTTGACCATTAGGAACAACTGTTTAAATTGAAATGCAAACTTCTATCTCTAGTTCTATGTTCTAGGCTAGAACCTCCCTGGTGTAATGCAAAGGGGGCATTCTGTCCATCAAGCACCCTCCACGCCTAATAGCAACCTGAGGTGAAGCATCCTCTCCAGAGGCAACAGCACACATGGTAGAGAATTCTCTGCGTACAGTCTCAGAGTTGATTTAGAACATCTTCAGAAGCCAGCCCCAGCCAAAGTGTTTCACATATTAATTCACTCAGCTTCTCTCTGTCCTGCATTTGGCTGGGTGCTAGGGGTGGAATGGTGACCAACATGGACCAAGTTCCTGCCCTCAAGGAGCTTATGTCTAGAGGGGAACTCAGAGTTCATGACTGGCACTGAGGAATTTCCCAGTCCTGCTAAACGTATTGGCTATGCTGGTAATTGTCTTAGTTGGCAATCTCTGTCATTGTTGTGGTTTTTTTTTTTTTTTTAACTCAGGAGAATGAAAAATGGCAGTGATTTCAATGACCTCTTACCTCCTCTGTAGATACCACACAAGGGGTGTGTTCATCTTAGCCAGAGGAATGTGTGCCTTCTCCAAATTGCTCCTGCTGTTAATGGCTTTTGGTTTGGCTTCTTTTCCCTACAGTCCAAGTACACTAACACCCTGATCTGCATGGAGCTTTATGAGCTCATTCTGCTGACTTTTGTACCTCTGCTGTTAGGAAAACAAGTTGTTAGAAAGAACCTTTACTTAGAGAGTTATGATGATGTAGCACTAAAGGAACACTGAGAACCAGAAGTTATGACCAAGATCTGTCACTTAGTAAAGTGCATTTAATGAGGAAGCTACAGGAGAATGAACATTCTTAGAAGTATAGTAGACATCTGCTATTTTTCCTTGTGCATCAGTCAGGATCCCTAGAGCAAAGAAATAGAAAATTGGATGATTGCAATAATATTCAGTAAAGGGTGTGGGAAAGGTTAGAGCACCCCTAGGCACATATAAAGTCAGGATACCCTTTCCTAGGCCTAAAGGAGCAAGGGAGGGATTACTGAAAAGGGAGTTACTGGCATTTAGAAAAGGTAAACAGTGACCTTCAGGCAAGGGGTTGGGCAGCCCAACAGTGACCCTGCAAGGGGAATAATCTGAGTTCACTTCTCCCTTCCTATAGACTCTCCCCATGCTCTCCATTAGCTGGAGTCGGCCTCCAGGATTGAGAGAAGAGAGTGGAAGATTAATGGGGAAGGGGGCGTGCAATATGGATTCACCCACAACCAGCACATCCCACCTGCCATCCTCTCTTCTGATAATGGGAACTTGCTTTGGTTTGAGAGAATGTTATGTTAATTGTGTTCCCCCCACAAAAGAAATATGTTGAGGTCCTAATCTCCACTATCTCAGAATGTGACCTTATTTGGGCATGGGGTAGTTACAGATGGAATTTGCTAAGATGAGGTCATAGTGAAGTCAGGTGGGCCCTTAATCCAATATGACTGGTGTTCTTATAAAAAGAGGAAAATCTGGATGTAGACAGGAAGGAGAGGCCACCATAGGAAGATGGAGGCAGAGATTGGGGTGATGTTAACATAAGCCAGGAATCACTGGGGGGGGGCCCAGAAACTGGAAGAGACAAGGAAGTATCCTCTTCTAGAGGCTTCAGATAGAAAGAAGCCCTGCTGACACCTCAATATTGGATCTCAAGCTTCAGAACTATAAAACAATTAAAAACAACTGTTCTGTTGTCTGTGGTCCTTTGTTACAGCAGCCCTGGGACATTGTAAAGGGTGCTACACCTTCTCTACCACATGTTCTCTTGATTGGACAGCCCAATCTGGCCCCGGCAGGGGGAAAGGATACTTCTCCCTTGAAATACGGTTTTTAAGGATGAAAATAGAGGGATGGGCAAGACCTAGATTTGGATCCCACCTTTTCCTGGTGGAAGTGGGATGAGCCAGTCCCAAGGGAAATAGACACCCTAGGGCTAACCCCCCACCATAGGGGGTTTCTGAGCAGGTAGGACACCTCACAGGGGTGCTCCTGAGAGAGCTAGTGCTTTGAGCAATCTGAAACTCATTGTCAACTCTACTCATAAGAGCTTTTTGCTAGAATTGTTTTGAAGACACAAAGATGACCTTTTCTGGCCAAAGCCTGGAAAAGAAGGAGGAAACAAAGAGATAAGAAGACCCTGGCCTAACTTCCTAGTTTTCTGCAAGAAGCCAGAATGTCCACCTGAGCATGGACCTACAACATGAGAGCCTCAGCTTCCCCAGCACCATGACCCACCACGGAGGGACTTGGGATTGGTCATAAAGGAGAAGCACCATGAGAATTGTCTCTGCAGATTAGCCATGATGCTGTCATTGAAGCATGGATACAACTTGACTCCTGGTTACACGCTACATAGGTCATTGGCTGAGGTACTTACTAGACACCTACTAGATAAATAAGTATATGTTTAATTTCAAGATGAGAAAAATGCTCTAAAGGAACAAGATATAAAGAGTGAGAATGCCAGCTGGAGGCTTAAAGCCTGGACACCAGAAAACACCTCCTCAGGAAGGTAACATTTAGGGGCACCTTGGTGGCTCATTTGGTTAGGTATCTGACTCTTGATTTTGGATCAGGTCATGATCTCAGGATTTGTGGGATCAGGCTGCACATTGAGCTCTGCACTGACAGTGTGGAGCCTGCTTGGGATTCTCTCTCTCAAAATAAATAATCATTTAAAAAAAGAAGAAGAAGGTACTATTTAAACCAGTAGTTTCAACTAGCCAGAGATTTCGTTCCCATGGGACATTTCACAATGTCTGGAGACATTTTTGGTTGTCACAACTGAGGAGTGAGATGCTACTAGTATCTAGTGAGTAGAGGCCGTGGATGCTTCTAAACATTCTACAATACACAGGACAGACATCAAAGAAGAATTCTTTGGTCTAAAATGTCTACAATGCCAAGACTGAGACTGATTGAGGTTAACATGTGAAAAGGAAGAAGTCAGTCCTGTAAAGGGGTTCCCCACCCAAGCATTCCAGGTGAAAGAAACATCAAAGGCTATAATCCCAGGAAAAGCTTGATATTTCAAGCTAATGAGTAAAGAAGAGGGGGAGGGTCCAGATCATGCAGGGCTTCTGGTCTTGGGCAGAAGTTTGGGCTTGTATTCTCTACAGTGGAAAGCCTTTGATGGGTCTTAAATAAGAGAGAGGGGTGCCTGGCTACTCTGCAGAGAATGGATTGAAGGGGCAAGAGTGGGTCCCAGGATGAAATGACAGCAGCTTTGACTGGAGCAGAGGCCTTGCAAAAGGAGAGCACCGGGTTTGTCAAGATGCATTCTGAAAATGCCAGTTACAGGGCCAGGAATCAATTGGATTTGGAAAGAGAAGGAACAGAAACAGGGATTAATGGTGACTCTCAGAGATTCTGGTCTCAGCAGGGTGGCTCACCAGTAACATGAAGTAGGAGGGGACCCAAATCAAGAGCTCAGTTTCAGACACATAAATTCTGAGACCCTCGGTGGAAATGGGTACATAAGATGTTGGAGGAATTGCTCATATAAGGCTTTGAGCTGTGGTTCATTCTCAATGTAGGGCTGTACTTCAGCTTCACCAGGGATGGGGATGCTCTAAAAATACCACTGCTCAAGACACACATCTTAGATCAGATAAACCTGAGCTCTGGGAGCTGATGCCCAAACATCAGAATGCTTTATTTATTTTTAATGTTTATTTATTTTTGAGGGGGGTGGGCAGAGAGAGAAGACACAGAATCTGAAGCAGGTTCCAGGCTGTGAGCTATCAGCACAGAGCCCAAAGACATGGGGCTTAAACTCACTGACTGTGAGATCATTACCTAAGTGAAAGTCTAATGCTCAACTGACTGAGCCACCCAGGTACCCCACATCAAGATGCTTTAAAGGTGATTCTAATGCATGGTGATGGTTGGCATTCACCAGACTCCCAAGGTGGAACCGTTCTCTGTGGGCTGAGAAGTCTCACCTTTATGTGTTACCAAAGAAATGCTCTCTATTTTGTGTCTATTTAAAATTCCATCTCTGCTGCTTCAGCAGTTGGCTGAATTCTATCTGTCAAAACAATGAACTGTTCATAGTCTTGAGTGTTCTTGTGTTACCTGTGGTTCCAGACCTTTTGTTCTGTGACTCTCTTGTTTACAGCAATGTCAGTCTCCCAGTGAAGCCCTGAGGCTGTTCATCTCTTCTGCCTCTTTGGGGATAGAATATTTACAGTCTCCTTTGTAAACTTCCTTTCCAAATAACTTTGTGTACCGCCTACCACTGTGCAGTCAAAGCAGAAGAAAATACATTCAGACCTTGTCTATTTTGCAAGCTCCAGCTCGGTCCCCATCTCTGTTTATTTATTGGGCACCCATCGTGAAACTTGCTCTATAGTTGACATTTGGGGATCCCTGATCGATAAGAATGATATGGCTGCGGATCTATAAGGCAGAGTGTTTCAACTCAGCAGCACTGACATCTGAAATCAAACAGTTCTCTGCGATGGGCTGATCTGTGCACTATATGCTGAGTAGCAGCACCCCTGGCTTCTACCCATTAGATGCCAATAGCATGTTTCCATGCCTCTGAGTTTTGACAACCAAAAATACCTTCAGGCAATGCTAAAATGTCCTCTAGGAAGCAAAATTTCTCCCGGTCGAGAACTACTGCTTTAGGAGGAAGAAGATAATAAAGACTCCTAAAGGTTGATGAAAGTGATGAAAAGGGCATCGACAGGAGAGGTCTAATCAAACTTGTTAGGAATAGAGAGACAGGAGCCCAACATGGAGGCGAGCTATTCCAGCCCAGGAAATAGTTGGTATTATTTCCACCATGATGCTTTCTCTGATTACTTTATTGTCATTTGTCTCCTCCAGTTTCCTAAGAAGCATTCACCAGGTATGTACTATGAAGCCAGGTGCCATATTAAGCATTTGGCATGCCTTAGTTCACTCAAATTACATAACTACCCTAGAACTATACCAGGCATCAAAAACTACTGAAGATTTGCTATGTAAGTAAATTGCTTTTTTAGCCAATCGTTTTACATATTAGTGTTGTAAGCTAACTAAAACAAAAGTTGAGACACTCATGGCTTCTATTTTTTCTTTATTTCTTGGACAACAGCCTCCTAATTCATCGACTACCACAATCCTTTCTGTACTGTCATTGTCTTCTTCACTGAGTCCTTCCTTTGGGATGTCCAAAATCACTCCCCCAAATTTCTTCATTGCCCAAATTTCTTCTTTTGATCTTAAGGTTCCCTAGAGCTAATCTCCCATCCTGCTCCTTGCTTTTCCCACCAGTGTTCTCAAAACTCCACAATTGCCCACCAACACCATTTCCTCACTGTCTTTACTCTAGGGCTCCTTCTCATACCCTTCTCTGAAACAATTCTCTTCAATCAGTACTTCCCAGGGCACTGAATCCAGAGATATCTTGTCACCTCTTACAGTCTCTCCTCCATGTTGAATGTTGTTTATAACTCTTTCTCTTGGAAACATTCTCTTCCTTGGGACCCTACACTATTGCAGGTCTACCTTCTGCCCGATATGGGTGGACTCCACTGTCCAGCTCCCCATCCTAATCTCTATGCTTTTCTCTCATGGGTCATTTTAGCTTCCAGAGCTTCATTTATCCCACCTATGTGGAAGGCTCTAGTCATGGGTTCCTTCTTGGATTTTAGCCTCCCTTCTCTTGAACATCTCCGACTGGATACAACCTTGGCATCTCAAGTTTACCGCATCTCGAACAAAAGGCTTTATCTTTTCTTCAAAGTCAGCATTTCCCCCCTAGTGTCTCAAAAGCTATTGTTTCTCTTAGTTGTGAGAATTATTCTCAGACCCTCAAAATTATTCTCTACATTCATTTGTTCATGAATTCATTCCTTGAGGTTGTTGTGAGCACCATGCTTTATGTATTGCCACCCTCATGGAGTTAACAGTCCATCTGGCCAGAAAGATGGTCAAAAGGAAATACAAAGGACTCTGATGAGGATTAGGCGAAGGAAAGTCCATTGTCCAGTGGGCCTTTCCTCTTCTTCTCTACCTAGATCCAAGGATCCAACAAGTCTTCTGAATCTTCCACCATAAAGTCCCTATAATTAACTGCTTGTTCTCCAAACCCGGGGCCTCTACCATAGTCTCTTGGGGGGCCTTCTCTCCTCTCACTCTGCCACTTCTCTGAACTCTTACATGTTGCACTGCTTTGTGCCATCCTGGTTTCTTTCTATCTCCCCTACTACACTAGAAGTTAATTCAATGTGATGAATGTGTGCTGTTTGTCCCTGTATTCCCAGTACCTGACACAGAGTGCTCAGTAATTATTCAGGAAATAATAAATGAATGGATTCTAATCCCCTTCCCACCCTACCAAAAAAACACAAGGTAGGTTTGAAGTAATGACCTAGAAGTAGCCAAGTAACAGCCCCAGGGCACAGCTGGGTATATTTGGAAAACAATGACTGGCTCCAAGAGCAATGAGAAGGCACCTTGCACAGGACAGTAATGGCTTCTCACTGGAGACAATACCTTGCTCCTAGAGAGAAGTCCCGGGGAAGTTCCTACTTGTTCAGTCATTAGGGTTCTCTGGAGCTGCCAAGGCAAACCTCTCTGGGTGATAAGAGTTCTCCTTTTATCACTGAGAGGAGGCTTTACCTGCAGGACCCTGGGTCTGAATGCAGAAGCCAAAGATGGCTGGGGGCAGCTTTGCAGCTCTGAAATACTTGGCAGTCACGGCCCCTTTCCCTCAGGGGGCATACCTGTCACCCCTTGTCTACACTGCTTGTGGCATCTCTTGAATTACAATAGGGATCGAATAGCCTGCATTTGAATTCTAGCCCTGCCACTGACTTATTTTTTTAAATATTTTATTTATTTTTGATACAGAGAAAGACAGAGCATGAGAGGGGGAGGGGCAGAGAGAGAAGGAGACACAGAATCTGAAGCAGGCTCCAGGCTCTGAGCTAGCATCAGCACAGAGCCTGACGCGGGGCTCGAACCCACGAACGTGAGATCTGACCTGAGCCGAAGCTGGAGGCTTAACCGACTGAGCCACCCAGGTGCCCCAAACTTATTTTGTGTTACAGACCTTAGTTATGTGATCTCTGGAAACCCTCCATTTCTTCACCTCTAAATGAGATTAGTAACAGTAATAGAATAATTAGATAGTAATAGAAATTATCTCATTTATCTCTTGATTATGGTTGGTCTAGAATATGCATATTGAGCATGTTGTCAATATTCCTTCTACTTTTTGAATATTTAAAGCTTTTTGTATTTAAAAAAATGAGCGTGTATGGTATTTTTGAGAATTAAATGAAATTAGGCATGAAAATGCTAGTCACAGTGTCTGGCACTAGGGGCCTCCAATAAAAGATAGCTTTTAGTAGCCCAGTAAAATCATTATCCATGCCATCAAAGTCTTGCAGTGCTGATGTTACCTCATCTATTTATTTGTTTGTTTTATGTTTCCTCCACTAGAATTAAGCTTCATGAGGGCAGAGACCTTGTCTGTCCTTACTGACCATTGTATCTCAAGTATGCCCAATACCAGGAGGCACAGAGAACTCCGTTCAACATGATGTACCATAAGAGGAACTGGCAAAATACAGAGGTAAAGAGAATTCTGAAAGCAGCCAGGGACAAACAGGCCTTCACCTACAAGGGAGACACATAAGGGTAGTAGAAGACATGTTCACTGAAACTTGGCAGGCCAGAAGGGAGTGGCAGGAAATAGTCAATGTGCTGAATAGGAAAAATATGCAGCCAAGAATCCCTTATCCAGCAAGGCTGTCATTCAGAATAGAAGGTAAGATAAGGGCTTTCCCAGACAAACAAAAAGTCAAGGTGTTCATGACCACTAAACCAGCCCTGCAGAAGATCCTAAAGGGGTCTCTGTGAGTGGAACACTGCAAAGACTACAATGGATCAGAGACATCACCACAAGCATGAAACCTACAGATAACACAATGACACTAAATTCATATCTTTCAATAATCACTCTGAATGCAAATGAACTAAATATCTCAATCAAAAGACATTGGAATGGATAAGAAGATCCATCTATATGATGTCTACAAGAAACTCATTTTACACTTGAAGACACCTTCAGATTGAAAGTGAGGGGATGGAGAGCCATCTATCATGCTACCAGATGTCAAAAGAAAGCTGGAGTAGCCATACTTATATCAAACTAGATTTTTAAAAAAATTTTTTATGTCTTTATTATTTTATTTTGAGAGACAGAGACAGAGAGAGTGTGGGGGAGGGGCAGAAAAAGAGGGAGACACAATCTGAAGCAGGCTCCAGTCTTCGAGCTGTCAGCACAGAGCCTGACACAAGGCTCGAATCCACGGGCTATGAGAGCATGACCAGAGCCGAAGTCGGAGGCTTAACCAACTAAGCCACCCAGGCAACCCACATCAAACTAGATTATAAACCAAAGACTAGAACAAGAGATGAAGAAGGGCATTATGTCATAATTAAGCAATCTATCCATCAAGAAGAGCTAACAATTGTACATATTTATGCCCCCAAATTGGTTAAGCATCCAACCTTGGCTCAGGTCATGATCTCACAGTCAGCGAGTTTGAGCCCCACATCAGGCACTCCGCTGACAATAGGAAGCCAGCTTCAAATCCTCTCTCTCCCTCTCACTCTGCCCCTCCCCTGCTCATGTGCACGCTCTCTCTCACTCTCTCTCTCTCTCTTCCTCACTCTTCAAAATAGATAAACATTAAAAAAAGATATTGTGCATCTTAAGAGTGAAGCTTTGTGTATGTGTTTCTGTTGGGGGAGGGTGGAGGCGTTAGGGAGAGGAGGTTGTGGTCAAACAGCTGACCATTGACCCCACTGAAGGTTGAAGTCAACCCTCCCTGGACCTCTGTCACACAAACTGCAGTTTTGAAACAACATCCTTAATCCAGAGAGCCGGTTTTCAGAGTCTATACTTAGGGGGAACACTTCTCAACTTCCTGTGCGTCCTTCAGTATGGAGGGATGTCTATCAGTGTGACACTCCTGGCCCCTCTCTGTCTCCTGCTCTCTCCTCCGCTGAAGAGGTAGAGCAAAGTATCTGCTGAGTGTGACAGAATGGGAAAAGAATGTTTTAGTCGGTGCAAAGATCTCTTCTCTGTGTAGCCCAAGAGCCAAAAAGACAGTGCAGAGCAATTCACAAAGTCACCACTTCAAAACAATCAGGACTGAGAAGTAGAAGAGAGAACTCCAGAGACCAGAGTGTCGCTTGGAAACTTCCCATTCTTCCTCAGGCCCTTCTGACTGACAAAATGCCTGTAATATTGGGCTGATGGCAAAGCTGTCCAATCCACACCCTACCTTGTGGGCGAGGCTTAAGACTTTTCAACTCTGCCTTGAGTGGGTGTGAATTGCCCCACCCACTCAAGACACTTTTTCCAATGCTTTTGTCAGGAATAGAGCCAACACCTCCATCTTCACCTGCCTTGCTTCTCTATCTCAATCAGTTCTGAATTCAGCTGGGGGAAGAGGGTTGTTATGGACTGACCCTGCCAAACAAAGCAACAACATCTGATAAAGAACTTTATTCTGGTTTCATTTCACCTCATTACCTCCACTCTGGTTTGTGTTGCACAGAGACCAAGATGGTGCATGATGTGCAGTCTGAGTCAACCTCTTAAAAGAATGTCAAGAAACTGGAAGTGGTCCAGAGAAGACTGAGGAGAATAATGAAAGTTCTGGAAACCCCGTCATGGGAGGAATGGTAAAAGGAATGAGATTTAGTTCAAAGCAGATTTGGCTATGATATGATACAGTCTTCACATTTTTCAAGGGCTATCATGCAAAAGAGTGTTTTAATTAAATGCGTAACTTCCAAGGACAGAACTAAGTACTCTGATGGATGTTCCAAGGAGGCAGATTTTGGCTCATTAGAAGGAAGATATTTACAACTATTAACATTGCTTAAGAATAGAATGGTTTTCCTGAAAATGTAGTGGGTTTTCCATCACTGGGACTATTCAAACAACCCCACTGGATGAAAGGGATAATCCTGAAAAGAGCACTGGGAGGTGATTGGTTGTGTAAACGCCACAGTGGCAGAGTGGGAAATTTTTCCCTCTCACCCCATGTCCCCTCCTCCAGCATCACAACTGACCTGTAATGAGTAGAGTGGGCTAGGGGAGACCCCTTGCATGTGGCCAAACCCTGCCTGGGAACAGTATGCAGTGGAACCGCAACCACTACACTGTTGTCCTATAACAATGTCCCCCTAAGATTGGTTTACTATCTATGTGTGAACCCCCACTTCCTGTGGCTTATTCTAAAGCTTCTCTCAAACTGTAATTGCGAAAAGGTGTGGGTGTTGAAAGGGAGGATTCTGAGGGAGTGAATTCCTGTCCTGTATTCCAGAACCTGTTGCAATCATGCTCACTCTCTTTCTTCTCCTTCCAGAGTTGGAAGGCTCTTTTAGCAACCTCATCCTGTGACTATCCGATCAGCACTCTATGGCTGCCCTACTTGGCTCAGTGAGAATCATCACATACAAATGACCATTTATGTGTGTTATTTCATTCCATCTTGGCAATAATCCCAGTGAGATCAGTCTTAAGATTAGCTCCATTTTACAGATGAGGAAACTGAAGTTCAGAGAGGTGAACTCACTTGCCCTAGTTCAGAAAGCTAATGAGTGGCAAGACAGGAGTTGATAGCCAGATCAGTCACTGTCTTTTTTTTTTTTTATGGTTTTTATTTATTTTGGAGAGACAGAGACAGTGCAAGCAGGGGAGGGTCAGAGAGAGAGGGAGATACAGAATCTGAAGCAGGTTTCAGGCTCTGAGCTAGCTGTCAGCACGGAGCCCGACACGGGGCTCGAACCCACAAGCCGTGAGATCATGACCTGAGCTGAAGCTGGACATTCAACCAACTGAGCCACCCAGGCGCCCCAATCAGTCACTGTCTTAAGTGTGTAGTCTTAACCACTGCACCCTACTTCCCATCCCGCATGACAGTGACCAGACCCATAGGTGCCCATATGTTATGGCTCTGTTTTAATAAAGGAACATAATTTTGGTTTTGTTTCTAATCAACTTCTTAATGATCCCCATGTTTGACTCAGTAGGCCTCAGGACCTCAGTAGACACAAGCCTTTAGGAACTAGGATCCAATGAAGCCCAGTCCCTTTTCCAGTGTTTCAACTGACTTATCAGGGCCTTTGACCCATAAAAGTAGAATTTTGGTTCTATTCAGTCTAAGACAATGTTGGGCACTGACTCAAATTAACATGCCTCTAGCCCAGGACCTTGAGTCCTTTGCACACAAAGGGAATTCAACACAAGGTTCCTAATGGCTTCTCTTCTTGAATTTTAGAATTGTTTTTCAGTGGATGCCTATCTTTCCAATGTCCTGTTTATGGCACAAAGTCAATAGGAGTTGGCATCTCTGAGCACAGAGGAAGGATCTCGTGATGTGGATGAGTCAGGGAGCACCAGAGTGTTGCATATACTGAATCCTGTGTTAAAGAGGAGAAGCCACTTTGTGGCACTGGTGGGTGGAATGAAAGTCCTAGGGGTCCCTGGACCATCCAAGCTGGATACATTCCCTTTTTCACTCCATCACTGCTTCCTGCTTACTTTGCTCCCATCTTGTCCTCTTTGGGACCTGGGCTTACTTATTACTCTCATTCCAGGTCCTCTGTTTATCTCTGTTGGGTTCAGCGTAACAGAACTATATGAACCATCTACCCATTAGCCTGATGCCTCTGGCCTTGCCTCAGAACCTTTTCCCATATCGTGTCCTCGCACATACATATGGACACCCTGTGATCTAATCTAATTCCTGACTCTGAGAGCCTAGTATCGAATCCCAAAGTCAAGAAGCTGGGTGATGGGGCAAAGAAATGCTACCTAGAAAGTGTTCATCTTTAGGAGCATAAACAGAGAACTCCAAAATCTGCAGAGTAATTAAGGTCCAGATATTGACATAAACAAATGGACAAGACAACCGTGGCCTTGATGGTGTAGACAGAGATAATCTTTGATCATTTTTTTCAGATAAGAGCTTGTTTGTACCTGGAATCCCCTGAAAACCTCAGGTTTTACCTGCCAGTTTTTCAACTGACTTATCAGGGCCAGCTCGTACCTGTCTTAAAAGTAGTGTTGGTTTTTTTTTTTTTTAGTACAGTGCTTAGATAGCTTACAACTTTCTGAACAGCTAATAGATATCCAGAACTTGCCTGGGAACTTGGGTAGTAGAAAGGGAGCATATGGTATGACCTCTATGGTCAAGAACTTTTGCACAAACCATGTTTTGACTTTCTAGGGAAACAGAAGGATTTTGATGGGGAAGTGTTGACTAGTTAGCCTTGTATTCTAGAGAGGCATGATTCTGGCTACAGGATGGGTATGGAAAAATGAGGGGCAGGAATAACAACCAAGATGCTATTATAAGGGTCCACTTGAGAAGCTTTGAACACAGAGAGCAGCAGTAGAATGATAAGGAAGGGAGAGATTCAAAGGCAGTGACAGGTCACTGAGTTATGAATAAAAGACTCATGGGATGAGGCAATGCGAGAGAAGAAAGAGTTGAGGAGAACTCCCTAGTTTCTGATTTGGGTGGACTGATGAGAAGATTCAAATGTGACTGTGAATTCTCTGACTCAGGCAGACGGGTGCATGATGATCGTGCCATCAACCAATTAGGGAGTCCTGGGCTGACAGCAGGATTTCAGGGATAGTGTGTGAGTGCAGTGGAGGAAAGGTGAGCTCTTGGACACCCAGGAGGAGATACTGAGGAAGCAGTAGGTATGAGCCGCAGGAACTGAGTCTGGGAAGGACACAGAGACTGATCATCACCAGAATACAGGTGGTGGGGCAAGTCACTCATGGAGACTGCAGGAGAGTGGGAGGTGTAAAGAGATCCTAAAGGGAATGCAAGCAGTCTGAGGGTGTAGGGGGAACTGGCACATAAGGGGTGAAACCAAGGAAGACGAGATTATAAAGAAAACGGAGAAAAAGCACCTAGAGAAAGTGGCAACATAAAGAAGTGGAAGTAGGGATGGGGAGGAGATAGGACAGACAGAGTCGGTGGAAAGGCAGGAACCGGAGCAGTTGAGAAGAGGGAAAGGATTAGGGGAGAACACGTTCTGATGCCTGGGAAGCCAGGGACACTTGGAGAGCAGTTTCAACGGCTGGTCAGGAACAGAGGATATTCTGTTTGCTCCATATCCTGGGTAAACAGGACCATGCTTAGAACCAAGTCATCACAAAGCCCTGTCCAGTGCAAACCAACTATGAAGTCTCTGCCAAACAAGAGGCCCTTCAGAGCTTAGCCATGTCACTCTGTTCACTTCACACGGGTAACCCTAACAAAAAGAGCCAGCAGAGATAAGTGCCTAAGCCAGTGGGCAGATTGGGACAATGCCATTGTATCCAGCCAATGACCACAAATAGAGGAGCACATTACAGTAGTTTATTTTGTTCACTGATAGCTCATTCACTGGTTAACATTGTATTTATCCTAATAATGTGCTCAGAGACAGAGAAGGAGGACATGGTCCTAAGAGAGACATGATTCCTGACTTTAAACAATTTATAATACATTGTGTGAGGGCGGGGGTGGGTGGAGACTTTTATTCCCTCAGTCAAAATAAGCCATCTAGAATGCCTAAAATGGGGCTTCTGGGTGGCTCAGTCACTTGAGTGTCCAGTTTAGGTTCAGGTCATGATCTCCTGGTTTGTGGGTTCGAGCCCTGCATTGGGCTCTGTGCTGACAGCTCAGAGTCTGCTTGGGATTACTGTGTGTCTCTATCTTAAAGATAAATAAAACATTAAAAATTTTTTAATTAAATAATTTTTTAAAATTTAGAATGCCAATAAAATCATCATTCCAACTTTTACAACATTACCTGGGTGAGCAATACCTTTTTAGGCATCTCTGTAGAGGACTAATAAGCTTTCAACTGAATGATAAAACCAGATATGTGCTCATATAAAAAAATTCGGTAGACTGGATTGCAGGCTCACTGCCAACTGTACCCACTCCTCACTGCATATGTCAGAGACCTCTTCCTGGGCAGCATCAACCGTTGCTGGTGGCTCATGGTTCCCCAGTCTCCTTCTCTAACCCCAACCGAGACTAGTTCTGCATTTCCAACTGCCACTGGCTTTCTACCTGCACTGCCCCCTCACTGCCCTCAAAATCACACCTGAAGTCACACTCAGCAAGTGGTATCTCTCAAATCGTCACCCTTTTCAAACATCCCTCTCCCTCTCCATAGTACCTCCATTGTGTGTTCTGTCCTTGGCATTTCTTGCATCCAATCAACTGCCAAGTTCTGCATTGAGCAGAGTCTTGCGCACATAATAGATCTTCAACATTTAGTTGCTCATTGAATGACCATGTTGTACATCTGTTTTACCGTGGCTGGTTAGTAACACCGGTGATGATAGTGGTTCAAAGCATGGTTTTTGGTTCAGGTGGGTCTGATCTGGTTTTAGCCCACCACTGCTACTTAGTGGCACAGTGACTTTGGACATACAGTGTCTTTGTTTGCAAGATGTAAGTTATTCAGGTTGCGAGAATCCAATATAAAATATAAAGCTCTAAGCACAGAGATGTTATTTTTTAGTCCCATGTTCCACTGCCAATGTTTATCCATCTTAGAAATCTAATGTTAAATCCAAAAGAGCCCAAATCCCAGGGGGATGCTGACAGGATTCCATTTTAGAACCTTAATTGGACTATTTAATAAGTCCCAGAAGGGGTCACTACCACCTAGGACCCTTTCTTCGGAGCATAAAATAAGGACCTTTACATAAAACAGACCCTTCTTCCAGCCCCTGGTTCCATCCCCCATTGTGCTCTGTTTTGAAAATTCCAATTAAAAATTGTCCAACTCAACAAGCTTTAACGAGTGCTAGTTGTGTTCTGTAGTAGCTACTTAACCAATTAGCCTGGAAGACCTTCCCATTTTCCCTCTAGAAAGCTAATTTTTAATCCCTAATGAGGTCCCTCTATTGACAAGCTTTCCCAGCCCCTGACACAGGAGCTGCCCCCACCCCTGGGCTCCAGGCACTCGGGAATCCTCCCAGTGGCTATTGCGTGCCCCGTTGCACAGCCAAGGTTAGGTATGGCCACATCTCTCCTATCAGACTGTGAAGCCCTCTGAGTGTGTGCCCTGCACACAGTAGATACAGAACAGAGGTGGGTGGGAGAGACTGGGGGTGGGGAGGAGGCCGGCAGGATGAAAGGTCTGAAGTCAGAAAACCAAAGTTACTTTTGCATTTTCTACTGAGTTCAAAGGGTAGGCTGAGAAGGATGATGCGCCACTTCACAGCAGGAGGAGGAGGAACCCAGGGAATGTGAGTCAAAAGTCAAGGAAACTGGGAACTTTGATCCCATCACTCGGCAACAGGAGAGTTGCATGGTCTTTATTGTCCCCCCATTGCTTCTGGACAATACGCAGCACATTCTGAACACTTGCTTCATCGTTATTGAAGAAGTAAGTGAACATTTCTTCTCTCCATTTCATTGTCAGTCTTTTCCTTTTTTCTTTTTAATCTCTCTTGTTCTACCTAACCTCACACTTCAACCTTCTCCTCAACACCCAATACACAAAATCACTTCCCTCCTCCCTCCCTCTTTCCTTCTCCCTCTCTCTCCAATCCACTAATGCCATCTATAAGTGTGTGTGTGTGTGTGTGTGTGTGTGTGTGTATACTGTCATTTCCAGTCTACAGAGGAGAAAACAGAAATTCAAAAGCCCAAAGCTGGCTACCAATGGTCACGCAGCTACCAAGAGCTATGTAACAGTTAATGTCACACGGCTCCAGATCCCTTGGCCATTTTTGTTTGCTCTAATCCATGGATCACTTCACTCTCAACAGCCAGCATTTTGTCCCAGGGCTGCCCCCAGATACTAGAGCTCACTTTGCCCGTGGGTGGCCACGGAAAGCCACACATGGTGGGGATTTAAGCCTCCCCTCCTCCCCACCTTGGAGACAGGGGTGACAGCCCTTAACTAATGACTGACAGGTGTGAGGGCATTGGGACTATAGTTCCGTGGCCCCCAATGGGGACGGCTCTTGTGTATGATCCCACTGCCTCCAGATCAGCCCAGGTGACTAAGCCAATATGACCCTCAGCCAACCTCCCTTGAGGCTGCACTCCGGCCTAGCTTCCTCCCCTTCCCTGCCCATTTTCCACACTCCAGGACCAATGTTCCTTGAAAACCTTCCCAATAAAGCCCTTTCACTTAGATCCTCATCTCAAGTCCTGCTTCTGGAGAACACAGTGGAAGGCAAGCTAGATTCGAATCCAAGCCCGTCAGACTTCAACATTTTCCCCACTGTACTGTGACGGAGATGCTATTAGAGTCCTATAGGGCTGCTCTTCACGAATTTCACCGCCATTTAAAAAATTGAATGGCCACTGTGGTTTATGATGCCTTGAAGACAAAATACGACATTTCAAAAACTCTATGCTTGCTTGTTTCTTCTTACTATAATTATATGTCACTGAAACAAAAGACATGAATGTTTTAGCAAATGAAATAAGGGACTCAAAGAAAAACGTTATTTATTTGAACTTGTCCTTGTAATTTTCTTATCTCGGGGTCCATAATATGCTAAAATAGACTTCATCTTTTTAACATGCTCTCTTCTTAAAATATTTTCATTATATGAGGAATATGGCTGCACTGGAAAAATTCTAGGGGGAAAATAAATCCAAGTGCTTGAATTCTGCCATTCGCAGTTTCCTTCCAGTGTTTCCCTATCCCCGTGACATGGGTGCAGATGTATTCAACCACCTGGATCCCCTGGTCTCCCGCTAGCCTTGTTTTCCATTTTGTGACACGGTCCTGTGGTTTTCATCTTTAATGCTCGTCCACTGTGACACCCGGGGGACAGACTATAATCTGTCACTATTCTTATTGCCTTTAATATTTCCGATTATAAACCTCCTAAGTATGGCCTTTTGTTTGGCATCTTCCCTTTTTCCATATTTCAGATTATTTCTTTAAGAGAAATTTCCAGATCTTGAATTATCAGATAAAGTGATAAAATGTGTGGCTTTTGATTTACACCGCCACATTTCTTCCAACGCTTCCCCCACCGCACTAAATGCGCACCAAGTTACAACACAAGCCAACCTGAACTAACCGATCGCATTCCTCATGAAAAGGACAAAGAATTTTAAGGGGACATTTCAGTCACCCTTAAATGGATGCAGCTCCTTTCTTAATCCTAAGCTTTCTAATCGCTAAGCATTTCATGGGAGAATTAGTCACTGGGCTTGAGTTCCTAATTGAATCAGTCATTTTACACGCATGAAACGCAAGTCAGGACATTTCAATGGCTGATGTAGGCTAACTAACTGACTTGGGTGTGTATCTTGTGCATTTCAAAAGCAGAGGATAAAGAATATTCATAAGATAAATAAGCAAGAGAGAAGTCCTGTTTTCTCAGTTACCCTGAAGCTTGCCAGAGTCCCTAAGATTTAGTATTTTTATTTATCAGCCTGAGAAGTGCTGCTTCCTGAAATGGATTTTCCAGGAATATTTAGACCTCCAAGAGATCATGTCCCATTAGCACCAACTACAGCATCACTGTTATTTTTTTTTTAAACATGCTTCATTGTTCTGTCTTCTTTCACACGACTGGGAAAGTACCATAAATGCAAACCTGGGATCATTCTGAAGACCATCGGTGCTTGTCACTACGCATAGAACAGAGGATATTAGACTGTGACAACAGCTTTTCACCCAGCTGATCCTGCAAATTCAAGTGAAAAAGTGGAAAACCCACCGAGTCTTTCAGACGCATAATTTCAGGGGATAGCACACATTCATGTAGATAAACATCCCGTTGACCAACTGTATTTTCTACCTTTCATCTGGTGTGTGTGTGTGTGTGTGTTTTCCATTGAAGAAGCTTCTTTTCCATAGCACTCCAAAACTCCAACACATGGCAACTTGCATCTTATTTTAAGAGAGAATTTCATTCTTGGGTTAATGTAAAAGGCAAAATGGATAGGTCACCTTCGAGCCCACTTCTCAGTGGATTGAGAAGGTCCCTGATTGACTTGCATGCACACCCCAAATCTGCCTCCATCCCACCGGATCCCAGCCTCGAGGCGATAAACTCCCGGGAAAGATGCCTCGTCCTGGCAGGACTTTCTGGGACAGGGTACCGGTGGCTAATCCTAATTAAAGCCCTATCCAAGTTCTAACTTCACAACCGAACAAACCAGTTTTACAACACCGAGGAATCTAATTTGGCCTCACACTTGCAGTGGAAAAAGAAACACAAAAGCAGAAAAAAGCTGGCAGCTGAACTAACAAGCTACTGCCTTCCGGACACACTGCCAACTTGATCCAATTAAGAAACATTAGCGGTCTAATGACAGATTTGAAGACAAAAGCCTCACATGAGACATGAGTTTCTTGAAAGCAGCCAGGCAAACCGCAAAATTTCCAACCTAGATAAGAGTCCTTCCGATGTTTAACAAAATACAGTGCGGTGCAAGGCGAGGCTGACACTGCTGCACATCTAAGGAATAAGAGCCCAAGCCTAGGATGCAGCCAAACATTAATCTCAGAGCAAAGTTCCATTTAAGCCTAAAGAAACCTACAGAGCTTTCCTGGGCACAACAAAACACATGAGAAGCCATGGGTCTGCGTATCCCTATTTAGCCTGGGAAACGAACAAAGTCACAGCTTAGGCGCACTTCACCTTCCCAGTCCCTCTTACCACCAGCCCGTTCAAGTGCATCTCGTGAAAAAAGCAAACCAAAATACTGTAGTGAGAGATACTTGGGGATGCCGTTTCATTTACTCCATGCCAAGTATTTTATCTCGAAACCTAATTTGAAAAAGTGCCACTAAAGGCAAGGCAAATGCCAGACCCTGCTTTTGAGTGAGACTGTAGTACCGTCTGCTTACCTGTGATCAGCACCGCCTTTTGATCCACAGGTAAAAACTCCTGGCTAGAAAAGTAAGTACACATGAGGAGACAGGACAGGAGGAAGAGCATCAAGCCCCAGAAGAGGGACGGGCTGAACAGGTAAGCCCCTCCCCAGAGGCCCACCAGGCAGGCCACCTTGCTCCCCACCTGCCCTGGGCTCTTCTTGAGTTTGCAAAGAACTATTCCCAGCGCTGCGGTGACAGCCAGGCACAGCCACATCATGCCAGAAAAGGTGCTCATTCTCAGAGACGCCCAGCACCTCTGTGTGCTCGGGACCAGTGAGACGAGTGGGCAAAGGCTGCCTGGAGGCAGCCTGGTTTATAGGAACAGAGAGGCAAGGAGGGAGGAGGAGAAAGAACCCGCAGCACGATTCGGATGAGCATGGATTAAGCACACTCACACAGGCACGTATTTCCTGGTGGGTCATTGAGCCCGAGGAGCAGTTTCCTATAAATACCAGAGATCTTCCCATTCCGCAGCTCCCCCAACGACACCTGACACATGAAAACAGCACATGACATGTAGACGTACTCACCCACAACAAACAAACACACACACGTTTGGTTTTTTTCTTCTCATGACCTCTGGAGAGATAACCAGGTGGATAATAATTGACAGGATTCAATCCGAACAGTGAATAAGAAGACCTTTAGCTCACAGGAAAACTCTTCCCCTGCTGGGGGAGTGACGGTCTGTCAAATTCTTTTTCTGACTCGGGTCTGTGTGTGTGTGTGTGTGTGTGTGTGTGAACGCAGGCAACCAGAGAGGTCTGGAGGATCTGGAAGGAAAAGGCTATCCTGCGTTTGCATTTCTTCCATCCATCTCCCACTCTGTCAGACTGTCAGACTGAAGTGTTGAATGGAGAGGAATATAAAACACAGAGGAAGAGATTCTTGGCAGATGAAAAGTGTGCCAGTCTTGCCAGAGGGGAGGTATGCCAGGCAGAAATAACAACAATGGTAATACAGGGGTGGTTGGGTGGCTCAGTTGGTTAAGCATCCGACTTCGGCTCAGGTCATGATCTTGTGGTTCGTGAGTTCGAGTCCCGCGTCGGGCTCTGTGCTGACAGCTCATAGCCTAGAGCCTGCTTCAGATTCTGTGTCTCCCTCCTTGCCTGCCCCTCCCCTACATGTGCTCTGTCTCTCTCTATCTCAAAATTAAACAGTTAAAAAAAATTTTTTTTAAATAACAATGGCAATACAACTACCACGGTCACTATCTAAGGGTACCTTTTTGTGCCAGGGGCCACATTCCTTCACCTATTTATTCATTCTCTTTATTGAGCTCTGCTCCAGGCATTGGGATTTAGCAGTCAATGTCCACAGTTTTCTTGGAATACCATGGCCTTAAGAGGTAGATTCTGGTTTTGTAGTGATTTTACAAGGGAGGACACTGAGGCATAGAAGGTCAAGAGACTTGCTCAAGGTCACACAGCCGTGGTGCCAAGCAGCCTTGTTTCAGCGGCTCTGAGCCACTCAACTGCCTGCTTTAGGCAAAAATAAAAGACAATCAGCATGTTATATACTAGCCTCTCCCTGTTTCCACTTTGAACTTTATGGAACACTTCGGGTGGGTATTTACATGCTCATTTGCAAATAGGGAAATTGCAGCTGGAAGGAGTACTTTCCTTTTACAAGCGCGGCGGCTCCCGACCACACCGTGACCGCACGGTGACTCGCTGGCTCCAGCGCCAGCTCTCCGCAGCCTTGACACCCTATGGACCACCAGCGACAATGCGGACAGCCCCAGAGGGCACCACTGCTGGGCTGGGTTGAGGGCATGGCTTCTGTGTGCTGACACCTGGCCGGAAGCACGCCGAATTCTGATAAAGGCTGGGTGTGGGCATATCTGGAGGGATAAGAAAATAGCTCACTCGGAGGTCAGATGACCGGTTTCCAAATCTACCCTGAGCTCTGTCACTTAGTAACTAGAATGTCGGGTGGGTGACTCCACCCCTGCAGGCCCCTTCTCAGCTATAAAATAATGGAAATATCAAGATAAAAGCACTTAGCTCATCCTGCCTGGCACACCAGAAGGAACCTCATAAATGCTGGCAGTTCGGGCTCTTTATTAAGAAAGGAAGAATTTCAGGAATAGAATAAAGTACCCAAGGAAATATATACTTGTCCCCAAATATGGCTGAAGTTAGCATGTGCTGAGGGACCAGGAGTACGGCAAGGGGAAGGCAGGATGAGTCTATCATGTACAGAGGTAGAGAGAATTTCGGACAGGGAGTTGGGAAAATTGTCCCTGATCTCAGATGAGCCGGGCTCAGCCCGCCCAGTTGTAAAGACAGCCTGCCTGGGCTCCGGGCTATCTCCAGGCACACGGGGACCAGGAGGGAAGGAATAATGTGTGGACCTTACCATATGTGATGACAAAGCCCTTAAAAGGGTCTTGTGTGGGGCCATGGCACCTCTTGTGTGCCCGCCCAGCCACATGGACCTCTGAGGTGGGGAAACACTGCTGGCTCCAGGCCAGGAGCGTCCGGGTGAGGATCTGGAATTCCCTTGGCTAGACCTGAGGTCTCCCTCTTTGCATACACCCCGCTCCCTCCTGTCGGCTGTGTGCACATCCCAGGTGTGGGCCGCTCCCCTGGGCCCTGTCGCCTCCCCAGCCCAGGAGGACTCAGTCAGACCAGCACCGATGTCAGATAGTTTTCTAGGTGAGGGTGCGGGGCTGGTGATAACTCCTGGCTGGGCGCCTTCGCACTTTCTCAGTGGCTCCCACCCCGGGGCTGGGACCAGGCACCCTGGTGGATTTTCTGACGTGTGCACACCCACCGGAGATGAAGCAAACCTTCTCCAGGCAGCGTTCCCCAAGGTTTCTCAGCTGCTCAGTCTAGGGCTCCCAGACAAAGCTGCCGTGACAGGGAAGTCTAGGTAAAGATGTCCCTTGCCCTCTGACAGGGCAGGGGGTGCACATATTAGGAGGGTGAGTTGTAAATCCTAACTCTGCCACTTCCTAGCTCTGAGTGAGGCTCTACTTCCTCTCCTAAGGAAAGGGAACCCAGCCCCAGGGTTGTTTTTAAAAGTTGAAAACCCGAATCTTGCACTTCGCATGGCGCTAAAGCCACTTTTCTCTTGGCTGGGCGCACTCACAGCCTCTTAGCCCTTTTCTCCTGGGCAGAAGGAGAACTTCCTGCCAGGCTTCTTCTCACTCATTTATTTCGTCATCCAGTTGTCACATAGCTCTCCCCGTGCCATCCTGCAGACGTGTGCTTAAACGTCCCTCCTCAGCTCCCAGCCCGAGTACCTTCTATCACCGCCATATTCACCCCTGCAATTAGCTCCATTCATAATTCTGAACCTACTCTGTTTATTTTTAAAATTGTTCTGTCTCAGGGGCGCCTGGGTGGCTCAACTGGTTAAGCCTCTGACTTTGGCTCAGGTCATGATCTTGCAGTTCCTGAGTTCGAGTCCCGCGTTGGGCTCTGTGCTGACAGCTCAGAGCCTGGAGCCTGCTTCGGATTCTGTGTCTCCTTCTCTCTCTGCCCCTTCCCCACTCCCACTTCTCTCTCTTTCAAAAATAAACAAACATTAAAACATTTTTTAAATTCTTCTGTCTCCCCTACTAGACCATGAACTTCGTGAGGGCAAGAGCCTAATCTGTTTTTTGGTTTTTATTCATTATGAACCAAATGCCTAGGCTAGTGCCTGTCCCTTTGCATGTACTTAGTCAACATTCATTGAATGAATAAAAGAAGGAGTAAAACTTTACAGAGTGCGTTCTAGGTGGCAGATTCTGTACCAGCCGTGGAGGAATTCAGCAGTGAGTAATACGGATCCAGTTCCTGACCTTGGGGAGCGGCTCCTGCAGGAACCGTGACTAGTGGGGATGGAAGGTGGGGGGAGAGGAAGGCTTTTTACCAGCTGGGAACACAGAGGACCTCGGGCTCTAAGTCCATCTGAGGGCTGTTCTGCCTCTGAATGAGAACCTCCTCCATCTGGCTTCCTCCGTCTGATTTGTACCTCCTTTTTGTCCCCATCATTTTGTTTTGGAGCTACCCTTGAAGCCATCTTTGCTTGGAACTGTCTCTCTCTCTCTCTCTCTCTTTTTTTTCCAAGCTTGTCCCTAGCTTTCCTGGGGGAGGGAGTCATTTGCAACAAGTTATATTCCTGCTAGCTGATGATGTCAACAGGCCGACATGTTGCTTCCTTCTGCCGACAGAGATGCCTTTTGGAAGGCACCTTCTGAAGACAAGATATCCTACCCAAAAAAGAATTTCCCAGCCTGGGCCAAATTGAACAAACAAACTAACTAACAAAACATTGCTGAGAATCCTAGAATGAACACTTTTTTAGAATCTGTGGTGCCATACAACTTTTTTATTTTAGAATAGATTTACAAAAATTTATGAAGATAGTGGTTTTATGTGGTCATATACATATACACGTGTATATACATATATATACGCATGCCGTATATATAGCATATACAGTAACCATAGTATATAAATATATGACATATTTATATTATATAATTTATATTTGTATATTACATATTTGTATATTACATATATAAATATATATCCCAGTGAATGAAAAATAATGACAACAGCCCCTTGGTCAAGAGGGAGAGCATCGTCAGCAACCCCCCAGAAATCTCTGTCATGTTCTCTCCCAATTACCATCCTTTTTCTCTTCCTTAAAAGTAACCACTATCCTGACTTTTAACAGTATAATTTCATTTTGCCTACTTTTTAACTTGTATAAATAGAATCATGCAATATTAGTATCCACTCTGTCACTCAACACTACATAGATTTATCCATGTTATACGAATGAGTGATCTTCGTTGCAGAATCCAGGGCTGGCCAATTACAGCCTGTGGGACAAATCTGGTCTATTAACATGTTTTGGTAGATGAGGTTTTATTGGAATACAGCCATGCTGATTTAGTTACTTATTTCTGTGTCTGTTTTCCTGCTACCATGGCAAAGTTGAATAGTTGAGAAAGAGATTGTAAGACCCGAAAAGCCAAAAATATTTATTATCTTGTTCTTTACATAAACATTTTCTTATCTCTGCTATAAAGCATTTCTTTGCATAAATATACCTCTATTTATTTCTCCACTATATTAATAGACAAATGAGTTTTTCACTTTGCTGGCTCTCGTGATTAGCACTGCTGTAAATATTCTTATAAACATCTCTTGAGGTACATGTGTACCCATTGTTCTGGGGTACATTCAATGAAATGCAATTGTGGAATCCATGGCATATGCATGAATTCAACTTTAGTGACACTTTTTTTTTTTTCAAAATAATCACACCAATTCCATGTAGACTGTGAGAATGCCAGTTGCTTCACATCCTTCCTCAAGTTTGGTATGATTGGGCTTCTTCACATTAATCAGAATATTCTTAATTTAATAATCAGAATATTTTAACTATTCTGATAGGTCTGCAGCTGGATCTAATTAAGTTTTAAATTTCCTTTCTCTGAAGACTAATAATTTTGAAAACATTTTCATGTATTTATTGGCCACATGATATACTCTTGTGAAGGGTTTTATCAAGTTTTTTCTAATCTCTAGATGGATGATTTTTTAAACCATTGTTCTTTCTAAACATGCATTTAAGGCCGTACTATATATATATGTATATTTTAATGTGTATTTTTTATGAGAGAGAGAGGCAGAGAGAGTGGGGAACAGAGAATCCAAAGCAGGCTCTGTGCCGACAGCACAGAGCTCGATGCGGGGCTCGAACTCACAAACCAGGAGATCGTGACCTGAGCTAAAGTCAGACACAGCCAACTGAGCCACCTAGGCACCCCAGGCTCTATTTTTAAGTATGTCTGAGCTGCATCCCCCATCTTTGATATGTACTATTTGCATTACTGTTCAGTGAGAAACATTTTCTTTATTTTACTTTTTAAAAATTGTAATTCAAGTTAGATGACTGAAAAATATTTTATAATCTCCACTTGGATTTGTTCTTTGTTATGTGGGTTATTTAGAATTGTATTTAATAATTTCATATAGAAAATTTTAGTGATATCTTAATGCACTTTCTAGCTTCATTTTACTCATGTTGAAAAGTGCATTATGTGTGATTTCAGTCCTTTGAAATACCTTGAGTCTTACTCTATGGCCCATCACACGGTTGATTTCTATAAATGTTCACATGTGCTTAGAATATATATTCAGTGATTGGTCCCACCATCCCGTGCATATCAGCTAGGTCTTTCCTATTCCTCTAGTTTCAACTGTGCTGTATTCTTGTATTTCAGATATGTCTTTTCAAAGCACCACATACTAGCATACATTTTTTACTTTTCCAGTATAACAATCTTTGTCTTTTAAGTAAACAACTTAGTTCCTTTACATTTAATATAAGTATTGATATATTTAGTTTGAAATCTTTTGTTTTACTCTTTGCCTTTTATTAGTCCCTTCTATTCTACATTACTTTTTTTTCCTACTTTTTAGACTTCCTTTGAATTAATCATTCTTTGTTATTCTTCCACGGGCCCCCCTCATTGCCTTGACAGTTGTGCACTCTGTGATTCTTTTAACCGTTACTTAAATAATTTCTCAAAGTCCAACATGAGTTGGTATTTTTGCTCCCTTGACCTTTGAACCCTTGCACACCATTCCCCACCATCTCCATGTATATGGTATAGTTGTCATAAATGTTTATTAATTATCTAGATATGTTGAATCCCACAGGATGTTTTTATATTTGTTTTATACAGTCAACATTAATCTAGACTTTCCAACAAAGAAGTTACTCTTTTGTGGCTTCTCATTCCTTCCCATATGTCTACACTTGCCCCTGAGATCATTTTTCTTTAGGTTAGGTGCTAGTGATAAAATCTCTGCTTTTGTTTTTCTGAAAATGTTTTCATTTCATCATATTTGAAGGATATTTTCACTTCAATAGCATAGGATTTCAGGTTGGCACTTGTTTTCTTACAGTATTTTGATGCCTTTGAGGAGATATGTTTTATATTTCATCTGGCTTTATTGGATAAACTCTCAGGAAGACAGTGATCCTGATCATCTTATCAGCCATTACCAGAAGCAAAGTTCCTAAGTCTTTTTAAAACCTGGTAAGGCTCAACCTTCCCTGTGCTTGTAAGATATTTTATTTGTATCAAAAAGGAAACCCTGTCAAATCTGATGTTATTAAGATTGGGTCCACTTCCTCTTAGCAACACATCATGGAAGAATCTAAGTGAATCTTCTCATAGCTTTATAAGTGCTAAAGCAAGGCACTTCATAAAATATTCATTCATTCATTCACCACATATTTGCATTCCAGGTGCAGCTCAAAGCATTGAAAACACAACAGTGAATAAAATGACTTGGTTTCTGCCCTCACAAAGGAACCTAAATTCTAGTCAGGGAGAGGGATCAGTAAATTGACAATTACAATATAGGTATCAGAAACATACCTCTGGAAACCTTCTTTCAAGCTGATGTTAATCATCTGACATTTCTGTACCTTGCCAACAATAATATCAAAACTGACCTTGTCAAATCCCTTGCTGAAATCCAAACTCAGTGTGTTTACTCAGTGTGTTTAGAGTAATTCTAATCTGACATATTGTTTTATTGATCAGCCATGTTAGGTCCAGTAACTGTCTCTTCCTCTTCTAAGATTACCCAAGCCATTCTTTTCATAAGAGTCACGATGAGAATCGATTCGCCTCTCCTCCGTGGTTTTCAGAAGAAATTTTCTTTCTCATTTTGAAAAAGGCAAAAATTGGGAGCTTAGGGCTTGCAGAGCTCAGAAGTGCTTCTCAGAGTAATTAATCCATGAATATGCACATGACATCAAAGGTGTCTGTAGATAAAATCCAAATCTGAATTTTAGCATTATAGAGAGAGTTATCCTACCTTTAAGTTTGGAAGTTTCTGTGCTGCAAAACTCCTCCTCTGTAATCTTCTTGAAAAATCTTTCATGTGATTCTTGCTGATAATTTTCTGGGACTGTAACTAAATAATTGGACTGCAACCAAATAATAAAATTGCCCAAATTAGTACTTCCCAACTTTTGTACTCCATAGATCAGTGCAATCTTTTCAAAGGAGAGAGGTACACATTGAATCTCCACTATTTAACTTTGCGAAGTGAAAATGCACTTAAAAATCAACTATCAACCGTCCACAAAAGAAAAGATATTTTAACACTAAAGGAAAGTGGACAGTCTCAGAATAAAATGTGGTCTCTTATACTGAATAAATTTAACTTTATGAGAAACGTCTCATATTGTCCTCATTTTCCAGAGAGCACCCGAGAATGGTCAAAGTTTTCTCACTAATTGGAAGCAAGCAATGGATTGCCTTTTGGGAACCAAAGTGAGAAAGGGATAGGGCCCAGCTCTTGAGACAATAGAACTTCACACTCATGAGACTTAAGGACGAAGTTAGAGATTCTGTTGACAGGAAGTGGCATGCTAAATCCTGATATTTTATCTCTGATCTTGTTTATGGATTCGTTTCTTTCTCTTCTCAGCACTAACCACAGCAAAGAGCAAAACAGTGTCAAGAATGAAAAAGTGAAACACACACACATTAGCTTACACTCATTAACCCATTGTCTTTGCCTCCCATACATTGTGTATCAAAACAATAACACTCATAAAGAGCCAGCTTGAGAGATCCCTGAGATCTACTTTGACTTATCCACTTATTTACAGACAAGAGTTCGCCGCCTAATACAGCTCTACTGCTCACAAATACATTAAGGAGTCAACGTGTATAAAAATCTTTCTGCCCATGTATCCAGATCTCTCTCCTTTCTTATTCTCCCTTAAATGTCTTGAAATTGATGTACAGACTCTGTCTCTGTCTGCACTTCCTTTCTGCCCTCTTGGGAAGGACAAGTGTGAAAATTCTACCCTGAATAGAGGGGGATAATGGCATGAATGCCCCTCAATGACTAAATGAGTGGTTTGCCAGCTTCTTCCTGCGGCAGAAGGAAGGGCTGGATCTCCTTCCATAGCAGTCAGCCATGCCAGAGCCACCATTCCGTCAAGGCGCTGATGATAACATGACTTCTGGATGCAATTATTTTTTTAAGTTTATTTATTATTTTTGAGAGAGAGAGTGAGTGAGAGCATGAATGGAGGAGAAGCAGAGAGAGAGGGAGAGAGATACTCCCACGCAGGTTCTGTGCTGACAGCTGGTTCAGGGTCAGTCTCATGAACTGGGAGATCATGACCTGAGCCAAAATCAAGAGTCAGACGTTCAATCAGCGGCCACTCAGGAGCTCCTGGATGCAATTCTTAATAGTAGCCACTTTTCACTGGTCCATTGTGAGCTGACGGTCATCCATAAGTACAATCTACTGATTCTCATAAGCTGGATTCATTCCATTTAAAGGATTACCTTCAGAGATTATAGCTTTCCTCTCTTCTTGGCATTAAAATACCTTTTAGGGAATGAAATGGTAGTGATAGGATGTCACAGTTTAGTTGTTGTTTCTGTTTGGATGCCCCTACTTGGCAAAATTAAAAGCTGGCAAGCCTATATGTGTCTCCAAGTTTTGGTCTGAAATCTTACCAGTTTTCAAAATTCAAAAACCTAGGAGTCTCACTAACAGACAATACGGTAGCTTTGAATTAGCTAAGTTCTGAAATGCAGCTCTGCTATTTATTTGACTGTGTAAACTGCCCTCTCTGCTCTGAGCCACAGTCTCTCACCAACAATGGGATAATAATTCGTACCTCATATTGGTTATAAAGATAATATATGTAAAAGCCCTGGCATATCAGAGTTTTCAATGGCAGCCATTATCACAAGAAACTTCTTGGTCTCAACAAAAGCTTCTTTCTTTCAGCTTCTGTCCCTTTCTTCTTGGGACTTACAAATTGAGAAGAAGGGGCTGAAGGCAACCGAAGTACAGTTTGGCATGGCTTCCCTCATGTTGTCATGGCTCCCAGGCTGCAAGTTCACGAAGGAAACACACTTGCATCTGTATCTCCAGAAGGGAGATTAAATCTAGGATAAGTCTATTAGAAAGACAGCATTTCAAAATTTCAGAGCACAGCTGAATACCAAAAGTAAATTACACCATAAGCCAGATGTTCCAGGAACTTCTTTTCCATTTTTTGTCTTTTGCCTGAAGGGAAAGTTTTAGTTCATAAAGAAAACAATGAGCAGAAATTGCTATTGCAAAATTGTTCATGGTTATTTAAAATGAGCCCATTTGAAAATAATCAAAGATGTGCACGATGATTTATAGAGGAAGTTGTTCATTTCAGTGTTATTTATCATATGTAAAACATAGAAGCATCCTAAATGGCTAACCATAAAGGATTTGTTATATAAGTTACAGTACTTTCATTTGATGGACTGCTATATGGCCATTAAAAATCATGTTGTTGAAGAATATTTAATGACTTGGGAAAATGTTTGCAATATTTTTTGAGCAAGGAGAGCAGGTTACAAAGGAGAATATACAGTGTGATCATATTTTGTGTCCTGATAACCCAGGTATCAGCCAGAACTTTCTAAACATTGGGATCCAGATAACATTGGCTCAAATTCCTGATCCTAAAGTCTTGCCTAGGTTTCTTCGAGATCTTAGGGACCTACCCTTCCAGAGTTCCTTCTGTGTCTTGTCAGTCACTGCTTCTCTCTACCATTCTGGACTCAGTCTGAAATTCAACTTCTCTTTCCTGTTTGCAAAACATAATGTATAGCAGTAAAGTCAACTGTATTGAAGTTCCTCCTAATTTTAATGACCTGGGAATTGGGCCTGGGAGAGAAGGAGGTGTGGAGGAATCATGTACGTCACTGTAGTGGGGTGAATAGTGGCTCCAAAAAGATACGTCCATGTTCTGACACTGTGCACTTGTGAATGTGACGTTATTAGAGAAAAAAGGGTATTTGCCAATGTAATTAAGTTAAGAATCTTTATTTTTTCCTTATTTTATTTTTCCCTATTTTTTCTTTTTTTTATGATGAAAAAAATTATATTTAGATTTTACCAGCCGTACTCAGTTTACATGATCCCATCTTTGTTGGCAACATCCAAAGCATTGTCGTTGGAGGCCAGTGTAACATACGTCTTTTTCTCTCCATTGGGCCTGATCAGGGTGTTGACCTTGGCCATGTCACACACAGCCATGTGATCTGGGGCTTAGCGGTCTCGACATCCACAATGAACACAAGTGTGTTGTTGTCTTCTATTTTCTTCAAGGTTGACTCGGGAGTCAGGGGAACTTGACGATGGCATAGCAGTGAGCTTGTTTCCCTGGGGCATTCTTTTGAAGATATTTGGGCTGTCTTCAAAGACCCAGTGTGTTGGACTGTTGGAGTGTGAGTGACCCGGGGATCTAATTTTTTGTGCCTGTGCTTTGGCTTCTGATTTGGAAGGGTCAGGGGCTTCCTTCTTTGCCCTCAGCACCATCTTCATGAAAAGAAGCTCAAGATCTTTAGATTAGATGATTCTGGATTAGGATGGATGCTAAGTCCAATGACAGGTATCCTTATAAGAGATAGAAGATAACAAGAGAGAGGGAAATATGGGATGAAGCCCATGTAAAGATGGAGGCAGAAACTGGAGTGATGTGGCCACAGCCAATGAACGCCTGGTGACTCCAGAAGCTGGAAGACACAGAGAAGGATCCTCCGCTAAAGGCTTCAGAAGGAGCATGGTCCCACCCACACCTTGATTTCAGACTTCTGACCCCCAGAACTATGAGAGAGCACATTTCTGTTGCTTAAGATAGTCAGTCTGTGGTAGTCCGTTATGGGGGCCAACATGACCTCACAGTGTGTAGAACAGTGACAGGAACTCTACTAATCTTGAGCTTCTCCCACTCTTTAACCCCCTCCTCTTCCTCCTTCCCTTACTGTCACACTGCCATCAGCTTCTCCTCCCTCTACCCCGCAGAGTTAGCAGCTCACGGCCCACTCAGGTCCTGTTCCCAACACACAGGTACCAGAAGCAGATCACAGCATCTCAGCGAGGGAAGCCTCACCCTTCTGGTAGGTGAGCATACTCACATTGGACTCCCCTTGACTCGGCTCTTTGGTTCAACCCACATCCAATCCATCAAGGAATCTTGCTGGCCCTACCTTCAGAATAGACCCACTACCTGACCACTCCGCTGCTGCCAACCCGGTCCAAGCCGCCATCACCTCTCACCTGGATTGCAGCAACCGCCTCCTAATAGATCCCTCTGACTCCACCCTCATCTCCTTCCAGTCTATCATCAATCCAGCACTAGAGAAATCACTGGATAACCTCAATCCTGTCACATCGCCCATCTGCTGCAAGCCTGCCAAGGTCTCTCCATGTCACCTGGAGTCAAAGTCAAAGCCAAGATCCTTAAATGGCTCCACAGCTACATGTTTTGTGCCCTGTAGCTCCTGGACCACATCTCTGACTTCTATCTCCTCATTCACTCCATTTTAGTCACAAGGGCCTCCTTGTCACTCCTCAAACATACTCCTGCCTTGGAGCATTGTCCCAGCTTTGCCCTAGGCCTGGAAGACTCTCGTCCACTTGCCTAATTCCCTGGCCTCCTGTATTTTCTTGCTCAAAGGTCTCCCACTCAGTGTACCCTGCCCCCACTTTCTTTCCCCTTAACAAATGCATGTCAACAATAACAAATTCTACAGTTGGTCAATCTATTTGCCAAAAGTGAAATAATTATTATGAGGGTGCTGATATATTTATTTAAAATGAAATATGAGAAGTGTCTGGGTGCTCAGTTGGTTGAGCATCTGGCTCTTAATATTGGCTCAGTTCATGATCTCATGATCATGAATTCAAGCCCCACATCAGACTAACAGTGCAGAGCCTGCTTGGTATTCTCTGTCTCTTCTCTCTGCCCCTACCCTGCTCTCTCTCTCTCTCTCTCTCTCTCTCTCTCTCTCTCTCTTTCTCTCTCTCTTTCTCTCTGTGTCTCTCTCTCAAAATAAATAATCTAAAAATAATACACATTTTAGAATAAATAAAATGAAATATGAAATATTTTTTTTCTAACAGCTAATCATTAAATATCATTTGGGACATATAAGTCAAAAAGGATTCAAATCCTTTGATCTGGCTGATGGATTTGGCAAGGTGGCATGGCTTTGCCAATTGTATGATAAATATCATCCATCAGTTGAATGAGGTAAATCTGTCACAGAGTTGTTGCAAAACACTTGATAAGATGAAAGTATTTTAGCAAAAATAATACACTCACAATACTGCGATTGTATTGAAATTAACTGTTTTGATTTACTCAATCGGGGTACACCTAGTTAAACCGGATGCTTCTTAGTGAAAGAAAAGTGGCCATTCCACAGAGCCGTCCCACTGGTAGGCGGCAGCCCTTGACCCAGTCTCTCTCTCCTTCCACATTCCCAAGTCCTGTGGTTCATGTGGTGCCCTGGCGTTGATCCATTTCACATCCTACCCTCAGCTTTGCCTCACTCCACAGGACTTGAGGGAGTGGTATGGGGAATGCGGTGTTTTAGACCCTGGAGGGGAGGGAGGGAGGGAAAAGGCAGCTCCATGGCCTGGCCTCAGACTGGATTGTCTAGGAGATATTCACACTCCAAAGATGGCCAGGAGTAAGCTGCTGACACTCTGCGATATTGCTCTTTTAGGAGGCAATCAGGAAAATAGAAAGAAAGTAGAAGGAATGGGAAGAGTATGGGTCCAAGACACTTTGCAAAGCAAAGTTAAATCGATATGAGAATGAAGGAAAAGAAGAATGCAGTCAATGCCAGGTATTTCTGGAGATTAGGCATACACCTTTTGGGGCACCTGGGTGGCTCAGTTGGGTAAGCGTCTGGTCAGGTCATGATCTTATGGTTTGTGGGTTCGAGCCCCGCATCATGCTCTGCGCTGACAGCTCAGAGCCTGGAGCCTGCTTCAGATTCTGTGTCTCCCTCTCTGTCTGACCCTCCCCTGCTCACACTGTCTCTCTCTGTCTCTCAAAAATAAATTAAAAAACATTAAAAAAAATTTTTAAGGAATACACCTTTGGACATGAGGTTCGTATAAATGGACCGTCCCCATAAATACTTCCTAGTGGCAAGTTCATATATGCTTGGGAGTCCCTCGGGCTGAGTTCAGAGTTGAAACCAAGATAACTAATGAGTTCTTTTAGGCAAAAATGTAGATGTAGAAAAAAGGAAGTTGGAGGTTAAATCTTGGGTTTTACCCAATTAAGAGCTGGGAAGAAAATACAAAGGGGCCAGAGAAAGAAAATGGAGAGGAGGGGTGAAGGAAGAGGAAGGGGAGGAAATGACCCAGAGAGGCACACACAGGGGAGTGTCAGAGGAGGAGGCGCTCCAAAGGAAATGGGGGTAAGTGATATCGTCAGAAATTCAAATACAAGGTGACTAGTGAGGAAAGGTTCTTTGCAAAAAAGAAAATCTAAACAAAGGATAAATTTTAATCTGTCTCGCATAACTGAATCCCTAATGAAACACCTGCACAAGAATTGCATTTAGTATCATATAATGAACTCAGAGCACAGTACTGCCTTTTGTAGACGCATCTGAATAGGATACACTTTGCTCTTTCAAGAACCACCACCTGAATGTTCCTTACAACCAAGGAGAGAAAAATAAAAGGCATTTCATCTCTATACAGTGCATTCCTATTCACGTTATATTGTTCTTCCATGGTCTCTGAGGGAAGAACACTTCTGGGTACGCTGTGGGTTAGGTAAACACCCACTAAATATTGATGCCTGCATAATTAGAACGACTAAAATAATCCTGGCATTAAATTACCCTAGCAGTTAGATGAGAGACAAAATGAAGTAATTTGATCATGAAAATTAATACAAGTCGACTCTCAGTTTTCAATGCAGCTAATTGGAAATCATTTATTATTCAAACCTCACTTTTCCTTCTGCTTGGTCCTCTTTTCTCCTTGCCCTGACAAAGAGGAAGGTGAAAGCGGAGACGGTGCGGGGAGGGGTGCAATGCCGTCATATTGAGTTGGTGGAAAGGAGAATTATGCTTATTTCTCTAAGGCAATGGCTTCTCAGCTTTCACCTGCATTGATTTTGCCGCCTACGACACGCTTCTGTGGGCACATGCAGGATGATAGGCCACCTTGTCCTCTCCCACTCAAACCAAAATTGCAATTACAATGAGACTGACATTATCATAGGTGTAATCTGTTTTTAATAACAGTCGTATTGAGATATCTAATTTACATATCATAAAATCCACCCATTTAAAGGATACAAGTCAATGGTTTTTAGTATTCGCAGAGCTGTGCGGCCATCACCACATTCCGTCACTGCAAAAAGGAACTCTGTACCCGTGATCATTCACTTCCCATTTCACCCCAAACCTCCCAACTGCTGGCAGCCACCAATCAGCTTTCTGTCTCTATGGATTTGCCTATGGACATTTCACATAAATGAAATCATGCAGTATGTGGTCTTTTGTGGCTGGCGTCTGAAACTGGCTAGTAAAAACATGAGCATGTTTTCTAGGTCCATCCATGCTGTAGCCCATATCAGCACAGACGGCCCCTGACTCCAGACTTACAGGGCTTCGACATCCAAATTTTCAACTTTCCGATGGTGACAACGCCATGGGCCTTCTGTAGGAACTACACTTTGAATTGGGAATTGGGATCTTTCCCCAGGCTCCCGATATTTGGATGATCCTCTCTCTCATGATGCCAGGCAGCAGCAGCAAGCCGAAACTCCCAGCCAACCACGTGATCACAAGGGTGAACAACCAAGAGACACAGCCATCTGTCCCCATACAAAGGTTCTGTTTGTCACTTTCAGTACAGTATTTGACAAATTACACAAGATACTCAACACTATTGTAAAATAGGCTTTGTGTGAGATGATTTTGCCCAACTATAGGCTAGTGTAAGTATTTGGAGCACATTTAAGGGAGGCGAGGCTAAGCTGTCATGTTCGGTAGGTTAGGTGTATTAAGTGCAGTTTCAACTTACAATATTTTCAACTTACAATGGCTTTATCAGGACATAACTCCACTACAAGTCGAGGAAGACCTGTATTTGATTGTTTTTTTATAGCTGAATAACATTCTATTCATATGGATGCACCACATTTTATTTATCCATTCACCCACTGGTGAATATTTGGATTATTTTTTCATTGGAGCGATTATGAAAACTGCAGACACGAGCATTCCCATCCAAGTTTTGCACATGTGGTCTTGAAGATTATCTATAACAAGACCAGCTAACACTGCCCTGGAGGGGTCTGCGGCGAACACAGACCTCCCCTCATTTCAGCAGTTCAGGACTCTTCTGTGCAGAGCTAGGGCTCAAATCCCCACTGCTCTGACTCTAATGTCTGTTTCTTAGCTCCTTGCTCTCCTTGCTCTAAGCCTAAGGACTAGAAAGGTGAGTTATTCATTACTTCATGCTTACTACTATACAATAGGTAAGACATTAGTTATGACATATCCTAGCTGACCACAACACATACTGTGTGAAAACCATCACCCCTGAAAGTGTGGCCCCCTGGAGAAATGCTCTCGAGGGCAGAAGGACACCCTCAAAGTGTATCAGTGTTTTCAGATGCTGCAGTTTCCTGAAACCACAGCAGACCTCTGAGGAAGATCCAGTCACAGTCAAGAGGTTAATTCTGAGAAAAGGGTGGAATATGGGGGTCTGGATCATGCCCTCTCCCACCTATAACCTTCTTCCATCTTGCTGTGGCCTCCTGGGCAGTCCCAATGTAGACAAAGGTCTTTCCCTTCAGATTAATTGGTCGGAATAGTACACAGAACTGTGTCTCCCTTTTCCTCTCCACACAGGCATGGCCAGCACCTCTTTATTCCTCAGACATGTGGCATTCAATCCTGACTCCATGCTTTTTCCCTGTCGTTTCTTCCACCAAAATGTTCCTTTCTTCTCTTCTCCTTGGGTCACCTCCTACTCGTTCCTTAGGGCTCATGTCACAGCTGCTTCAGGAGATGTGCCCTAGGGAATCAGTGGGGTTGGAGAGAAACCCCACTCGTCAGCAACCTCAATATGAAGCACCCTTAAAAAGCACAGCATTGGGGCTCCTGGGTGGCTCAGTTGGTTAAGCATCTGACTTCAGCTCAGGTCACAATCACATGGCTTGTGAGTTTGGGCCCTGCATCGGGCTTTCTGCTGTCAGCACAGAGCCCACTTTAGAAAACTCCATCCACTTTTCTCTGCCCCTCACTTGTGCATGCTCTCTTTCAAATATAAATAAACGTAAAAAAAATTTTAGGGGAGTTTGGGTGGCTCAGTCAGTTGAGCGTCCGACTTCAGCTCAGGTCATGATCTCCCGATTCATGAGTTCAAGCCCCACATCAGGCTCTGTGCTGACAGGTCAGAGCCTAGAGCCTGCTTTGGGTTCTGTGTCTCCCTCTCTCTCTGCCCCTCCCCTGTTCATGTTCCCTCTCCCTCTCTCTCTCTCTCTTTCTCTCTCTCTCTCTCACTCTTGAAAATCAATAAACATTAGAAATTTTTCAAAAATAACATAAAATAATTTAAAGCACAGCATCACAGGACCCTGGTGTGTAGCAGTTGCTACTGGTGTCTTTCTGCCATTCCCTCACACCTGGAACTGGAAAAGAAAACAGGGTAAATCAAGGACACAGGAAAACATATATATACATATAAATGTGGAAACTCAGAGCTAGAGGGTTAAAAAGACAGCTGAGGAGTGAATATGCAGTAGCTTCATGGAGCCTCATCCATCATCTATCGACCCATCATCCATTATCCATCTATCCATCCAAACAATACTAAGAGGAGCAACCCCATCATCGGGCACTGTGCCCAGCACTGTGGGTACACAAAGACGGAGGCGGAAGTCTAAAAGCAGACAGCGGAGGTGGGAATGGCAGTAGATGTGGCCCTGACAGGGCTCCCGCGAGGCTGGAACCCTGGGGTTGGGCCTGAGGGCGATTCCTGGTGCGAACCTGCCGGCCCAGCCCAGTGAGGATGAACCAGAGCCGCACACCATAGAGATGCCGAGACCTCCGGGCTTCCTAGAGAGGCCGGAAGTGGCGCCCGAGCCTGGTCCGACAGCTCCGGCGCGGCGAGGAGGCGGTGGGGGCGGCCGGCTCGCGAGGCCCGGGCGACCGAGCACTTGTCGCGGCCTGCGTGCGC
>NC_043715.1:5877976-5911461 GCF_006229205.1 Suricata suricatta
TCTGTATCTAGTGAGACTTGACCATTCGTGGTCACTTCGCAGTTCCTAGAAATACTAACCTTCCTATAAGACGGACGGTTCTGGTTTCCCATTTAAAGTGGGACTGTCAGGTTCCCACTTAAAATGGATGAATTTCTTGTAAAAGGGTAAATAGATTTAAATAAAACATCATAAGTCATAGTAGCAGGGGTACCGACCTTGTGTCAACCCCGGGGGGTGGGGGGCTGGGGGGCGACACACGTGGTTAAGGGCCCCGGGTGGGGAGCCCTGCAGGCCAGGCTTCAAAAGCTAGGTCTAGCTCGTCCATGTACAACCTGCATAGATCCCCCCCCCCCGGCTTTATTGAGATAATTGACCTAACACTGTAAATGTAAGGTTTGCAGTGTGGTGATTTGTTACAGTCCGAAATAACCACAATAAAATATGTTAGCCTCTGAGGCACCTCGCATGATGGGTTTTAGTGTGTGTGCGCTGAGAACTTTAAAGAGCTACTCTTGGCAACTTTTAGGTATCTGAAACACTGGTGTTGAGTGTGGTCACATGTACAGCTGAATAGTAGATCCCCAGAACTCTCCCTTACCGTTGGAAATCTGTACGGATGTCTCCTCATTTCTTCCAACCGCCAGTCTCTCTCCGCCACTATGCTGCTGTCTGTTATGAATGTATCGGCTTTCCCGTTAATGCTGTGCCCTCAGTTAACTTTCTTTACAAACACGTTTGGCCTTTGAGGTTGTATACCTCCCATCCCCTTCTCCTGTGTCAGGGTTACTCTCCTTATCTTTAAACAACATCTTTATTGCTTTGACTGCTTTATATTAAACAAATAATTTTTAGATCACGCATGGAATTTGAACAGCACTTGGGCAGTGATTTAAAACACACCATCACAGGGTTAAACTACTTGGAGTTATTTTAATCGTCCTTAAAGCAAACATAGTACAATTTAATTTTTATGGAAGCAGTCTTCAATTCTATCTCTTCTGGACTCCAGTGGCACCTAGACTTGTATATTACATTATAATACCAGAGGGTTAGTGACGTCATCATCTTGAACTCACGGGATGAAGGAACTGTGTGCATAATCTAAGGTTCTCATTACTGATCCTTAGCATTTAATTAGGTCTTTGTAAATCTATGGTACCGGTAGTCATTTTTATGAGTTTTCTCATAACTTCCCTGTGAGATGTCAACTTTATTACCCTCACTTTATCTTAGTATTATCAAGAGGTCAGGCGGATTGAAATTTCATTTTTTTCCTGTTTGTAATTAAGATTCCTTTTTCTGGATCATGTACTTAACTTTAACCCAGATCTGATAGAATGACTGCTCAGATCAGATGTGACCCTTCCCCCCCTTCCACCCAGAGGAAAGCAATTACTAAACCAGGTTTTGAAAGAGCCTTAAAGCAATTGTGATTATCAACATTGGCCTGAGTGCACAGGCCCAGGAGGAATCAGATGGTAACTACATAATAGAACAGAAACCATGAAGAATGTAAAAATCAGGCAGCTAGTTGAAAAATTGTATACGCTGCTTCTCCCTTCTGGTTCAGTGATCTTGGAAGTTTGTTGTAGTTTTCTGGGAAATGTGTGAACTGTGGGGGGGGGGTTGTTTTTTGGTTTTTTGGGGGTTTTTTTGTTGTTATTGTTTTCTGTGCTTACTGATGTAGGGAGGAGGCTGCTCTGGTGGTGATGGTGACTGTTGAGGGCTGGTGATCTCTGGAGGTTTTACCCACCTGGCGGATAGACTTCTTTTCCTCGCCGCCCCTTGTCTTGCTCCATCATTGCTTTCCCCTTTCTCCTCTGACCCTCCTGATCTGTTACACAAGTTCTCGCCTCCCTGTGGAAGTAGCTGGAAGCTGACAAGAAGGAGCATGACTAGACCTGGCAGGTCCTCAGCAGCATGAATAAGGTGCACTTGTACATTCCCGGCATGCTTAATGTGAATGTGCACATGAGCCATGACCTACCGGTGACTGGCCTGGAGTGGGCGGTTTTAAAACCAAAGAATAATTAAGAGATTAGGGAGAATTTCTCTTGGAATGTTCTTAATTGGACTCTGAGACCTGGTCCATTTTTTTTAAATCTCTTACAGTGGAATTCTTGTGGCGATACTAAGAATATCTTGGGGTGCCTGGGTGGTTCAGTCCATTGAGCCTCCGCCTTCAGCTCAGGTCATGATCTCACAGCTTGGAGCCTGGAGCTTAGAGCTTTGGATTCTTTGCCTTCCACTCTCTCTGTCCCTCCCCCACTTCCTCTCTCCCTCAAAAAAAATTAATAAACATTAAAAAAAAGAATATCTTAAACTTTGTTATCTAGCATCCTATTAATCAAAACTCTATTAACCAAACAGAACGTTTTTGAAGCCTGTGTGTGCTGCTTGGCTTAATGATGGCACGCCCCTCAGACTTTGCCTGGGTGCTGCCCACGGCAGCCTCAGGTGCTCCCCGGCTCCTGTCCTGATTTCAGCTGGGCACCCTGGCATTGCGTCCTCACCGATAGGCTTCTAGCACAGCCCCATCACCTCTTACCCAGCCGTCTACCAATTTCCAGGCTCTCCATCCCTTTGGGAAGAGTTTGACCTTTCGCAAGGACCAGAGGGTGCGCGGCTGGCTGTTTAGTGCACTTACAAAGGCTTTCAGTTGTCTGCAGCCTAGAATTCACATTCCCCTTCAGGAACTCCGAGGTGTCTCCAAGCTGACCCCAGGCTCTCCTTCCTGAATCGCCAGCTACGGGCTCTGGCTTCAGTTCCAGTTTGCACACCAGCGTCAGTGGACCCACTATATCAATTTCCCAACACAGCCTTTCCTGTTGCTGTTCTGTTGGCTCATGGTGCTTCCTCAGCCTGTCCTCTATGCCCTCGCCTCGTCTCAGCCCGCCTCGGTCCTCATGTGCGCACGATTCAGCTCTGACCCCACTCCAGTGGAGCCTTCTCTTCAGAATCAGTCTCTCTCCACGCCCAGTGCCCCCATAGCACCTTGCTTACACCGACACGTAACAGCAATCTTGTTTTCTCCTTTTCACCTTGTAGTTTAGATATTTCCAAAAGCCTCCCTCCATCGTAAGTTCCAGAATTCAGGAATTCTCTCATTTAGCTTCCTGTTGTTTCCATTCCATAACCCAGAATTTTTTTTAATTCATTTATTTACTTAGAGGGAGTGAAAATCCTAAACAGGCTCCACACAGCCAGCACGGAGCCTGATGCAGGGCTCCAACTCACGAACCATGAGATCATGAGCCAAAATCTAAAGTCAGATGCTTAACCTACTGAGCCACCCAGGTGCCCCCTAGAATGTCTTAGGAGAGATGTTAAATGAAAATGGCTATCTTCAGAAAGAAGGAAGAAAGAAAAAGAGAGAGAAAAAAAGAGGGAAGGAGGAAGGAAGAGACGAAAGAAGGGAGGAAGAAAGGGAGGAAGGAAGAAGAATGAAAGGAAGGAAGGAGGGAAATGGCAGTGTTTTTGACATAATGTAGTGATGATTCTCAGACACTGCAGGACCTTGCATCATTTGTGCCCAGATTAATTTTACCAAACTGGCTGTATTCCACAGTGTTCAAAAATATTTGTTGGACATCTGCCACGTTCGGGGCTCTGGTAAAGACATGTCAGTGGAAAAGGCAGGTCTCAGTTCTCATGGAATTCACGCTCTGTTGGAAGGAGGGCAACAGTTTAAAAAAAAAAAAAGGTAGATAATTCTAGGTGATAAAATGTGCCATGAAGAAACATAGCAGTATTAACGTAAGGGGTGCTCCCTTAGGGCAATCAGAGAAGCAGCTCTCTGACTGAGAAAGTGACATTTAAGGAGACCTAATGATTGGGAAAGGTCGGGCCAGGCAAGGAACGGCACTTCCCACTAAGGTGAAATAGAAGGTGTGCGCAGGCCTCCAGTCCAGTGGGCAGAGGGCAGAACGCCAAGGGCAGGGGAGTGCCAGGTGAAGGCAGGGAAGGAGACCGCAACCATGTCACGGAGATAAAGGGGAGAAATCTGAGTTGAAATATCAGTGACCGGCATCCACTGTGTTTAGAAACAGCCCCGGTAGCTGTCACACCAGCTGCTCTCTCTGCCCGTGGACTGGTTAGCTTTCCTGGCATGTCATGTACTTAGTACGGTTATCCAGAAGAACTCATCTTGCGTTTCTGCGACCCTGTGCTTGTGAGAGACGTGACCTTGGTAAGTGGGAAAGTAATGGAACAGCTGATCCCCAGACTCTTAGAGCTTCAGGAAAAGGAAATGAGAAATGACGTCCTGGCATCCCGTGCCCTGTCAGGCATTTTGCTGAGTCTTCATAAGCCCTTCATTATCAGCTCCCCTTTTTTTGATGCCCCAGGCGGCTCAGGAGGGATCAGTGACATTGTTGCATCTCTTTCTTATAGGTCCAGTGAGCTCCTGACAGCCACCCATGGACTCCCAAAAATCTCCCAAGGAAACGGTCCTCATTACAGGAGGAGGTGGCTATTTTGGTTTCCGGTCAGTGCATCGATAAAACACATCCGTGGAGTTATTTTACTGGTGTTGCTGAAAAAAAGTACAGCCTTCAACTCTGCCGTGAATATAGTGTAGACTATTCTACACTTGTTGGAACAGTGTTAAACCAGAAATGAACGAGGTTTCCGCTGCTCAGACACTGAAATTCAGTGTCAGTACAGATGTACTCTACTTGAAGAAAAATTCTTTGCAAAGGCATTAAATTGGGGAGGGGGAGATTATGTACCCATCAAAAAACATTTTAAAATAATAGTTTTCTTTTTTTAATGTTTATTTATTTATTTTTGAGAGAGTCAGAGAGCAAGCAGGGGAGGGACACAGAAAGAGAGGGAGAGAGAGAGAGAATTCCAAGCAGGCTCCATGCTGTCAGCACAGAGCCCGATGCTGGGCTTGAACTCATGAACCGTGAGATCACAATCTGAGCCAAAACCAAAAGTCAGGCGCTCAGCTACCTGAGCAACACAGATGCCCCAAAATAATAAGTTATTCTTTCATAGCTCTGTTGTGATTCATAAATATCCCAAAGAATGGATGGTGGGTTCTAGAACAGAAGGGGATAAGGGAACCTGGCTATGCCACCATCCAAATGAGAAGATAAAGCAAGGAGATGTGTGGATCCTCAGTTTTGACTATTTGTGCGCTTGCATAAGTAATCGGTGCACAATGAACATGTAAAGTGAGAGGACTCAGGATAAGCCCAGACGATGTGGCTCAGCCCCACATTGTCTGGTAAATTTTTTTATGCATTTTTCATCAGCATAGCTCAGCCGCGATTCGTTCTAACTTACTGTTCCTCATTTCAGCCTAGGCTGTGCTCTGAACCAGAAAGGATTCCACGTGATTCTGTTTGACATCAGCAGCCCTGCTCATTCCGTGCCAGAAGGAGTCAGGTTTATACACGGAGACATCTGCCACCTCGGTGACGTGGAGAAAGCCTTCCAGGACGCAGACGTCACGTGTGTGTTCCATCTCGCCTCTTACGGCATGTCGGGGCGAGAGCAGCTGAATCGAAGCCTGATTGAAGAGGTCAATGTCAGGGGCACAGAGCACGTCCTCCAGGTTTGCAGGAGGAGAGGGGTGCCAAGGTTAGTCTACACTAGCACTTTCAATGTCATCTTTGGAGGTCAAGTTATCAGAAACGGAGATGAATCTCTGCCTTACCTACCTCTTCACCTCCATCCTGATCACTACTCTCGGACCAAATCTATCGCGGAGAAGAAAGTGCTGGAGGCCAATGGCGCCCCCCTGGTAACAAGGGATGGTGTCTTGAGAACCTGTGCCTTGAGGCCGGCTGGCATCTACGGGCCCGGGGAACAAAGGCACCTTCCCAGGATAGTGAGCTACATAGAGAGGGGTCTGTTCAAGTTTGTGTACGGGGATCCTGGGAGCCTGGTTGAATTTGTCCACGTGGACAACTTGGTCCAGGCTCACATTCTGGCCGCAGAGGCCCTGACAGCTGCCAAGGGCCACGTTGCCTCTGGGCAGCCCTACTTCATTTCGGACGGCAGACCTGTGAACAACTTCGAGTTCCTCCGGCCGCTGGTTGAGGGCCTGGGCTACAGGTTCCCATCCATCCGCCTGCCGCTGACCCTCATCTACTGTTTTGCTTTCCTGACGGAAATGGCTCACTTCATTTTAGGCCGAGTCTACAACTTCCAGCCCTTCCTCACCCGCACGGAAGTTTACAAGACTGGCGTTACACATTACTTTAGTCTAGAGAAGGCCAAGAAGGAGCTGGGTTATGAGGCTCAGCCATTTGACTTCCAGGAAGTAGTCGACTGGTTTAAAGCCAATGGTCACGGCCGAAGTCCTGGGGGCCGTGACTCTGGGTGTCTTGTCTGGGATGGGCTGATGGTCTTCCTCTTGGTCACAGTGGTTCTCATATGGCTGCCTTCTCCTGTGACTCGGTCACTCTGAAGGAGCTAGAAATACGGAGCCAAACGGATCACACTTGTGGAGGTGGTTTTCAAGAAACACAGGCTTCAACAACGTATCTATCTCGATCTAAATATATCTACATCAATATCTAGACAGGCAGATAGATAGGTAGATAGATAGGTAGGTAGATAGGTAGATAAATACAAATAGATACCTGGTAGCAAATTTTGGCTCCTCAAATTGCTACTTAGGAATAGATTCTTGGAGGGGCAGCTGGGTGACTTAGTGGACTCTACATCTCAGCTCAGGTCGTGATCTCACGGTTTGTGAGGGAGACTGCTTGGGACTCTCTTTCTCCTTCTCTCTCTCTGTCCCCCCCCCCAATAAATAAGTAAACTTAAAAACAAAAAAGAATAGATTCTTGGATGAAGTCTTCATGTCTTACCTTCTTGCACCAAACCATGATAGGAGAAAAAAAGAAGCAAAGAGAAGTTTGAGATGTAGTTTCTTATGTCTTTCTCCTTTTGATGGGTACAATGTAGGTCATTTTGGAGCCACAGGGCCAGATGAGGAAGACTGGAAATGTCTTGAGTTTCTCAGGAGCCAAAAATGTACTTACTTCTGTCCTCTACGGTCTCTATCCACTTACAATAGACTACAGTGCGCACTGATACGGGAGTGGCAAAACACTAACAGGCTTGAAAATGTGTGAAAAACACCAAACTGGGTCAGATCCCTACAGGCCAACCCTCTGAGGAGGTGGTAGCTTTTGAGAGGCATTAGCTGTTCCTCCCTGTAGTTTTTAGGAACTACTTTTTGCTCTTTATGATATAAGGGTGTTACACCTTTGTGACCACATGGTAAGGTTTGAGTTTTAAGCAGCCATCAATTAAGAAAGCTTTCAAGCTCAACAGTTAAAACATCTTGGGGCGCCTGGGTGGCTCAGTTGAATAAGCATCTGACTTTAGCTCAAGTCATGATCTCAGTTTGTGGGTTCGAGCCCCGTGTCGGGCTCTGTGCTAACAGCTCAGATCCTGAATCCTGCTTCCAGTTCTGTGTATCCCTCTCTCTTGCTCTCTCTCTCTCTGCCCCTCTTCCACTCATACTCTGTCTCTCTCTCAAAAATAAACAAACATTAAAAAATCAACAAAACAATGAAAACATCTTCATACTTTATACTTTGTCTTACCTCATAGGAGTCTTTTGAGGATTAAATTAGACAAGAAATATAAAGTGCCACGCAACACGCACAAGTCATTATTTTAATTAATATCATTGCCATCCATTCCTTATACAAACCCTCATGAGGGTTTTCTTCCTCAGGAGAGTTCTGTTCAGAGGCTGCTACTGCTACTAACCTTTCTGGAATGTCCTTGTGGAAAGCCCCTCAGAGTCTGTAACAGGCACGTCGCCTCTGCTCAGTGTTTGTAACCTTTTGGTCTCAGCATGGATTAATGTTTAGGAAAGAGCTAAAAATCCGATTAAGGAACATGATCAAGCTAATGATGCTATTTGTAATTTAAAAATGAAACATAACTCTTAACTAATAGACTGGTTTTCTTCCGAGAAGAGGTTTGGTTCTCTGAATGCAACTGCCAGCAAGGACTGTTTTGAACGGTGTCCTTCTGTCTAGCCACTCTTGAGGACGGCTGTGGAAGACGTTCAAGTTGTACGATTGTGTAGGAACCAACATGGAGAGAAGACAGAACCATCCAGCGAGTCCAGTTTCAGAAACGCCAGTGTTGAAGCGTAAGGCAGACGGATGGCTGCAGAGTGTTGTGCTCGAGTTGTTCTGAGATTATTTGTAGATAGAAGATGCTGGATGAATAGTCCCAGGTAAATGCTGCCTGGACATTTTGGGAAAAAGTACTCAGTCCGCTCCCATGGAGGTACCAGGAGACCTGCAGCCTTGAATCTTTTGTGTGACCTTTACCAAGTGATTGAAGCCTGTTTGCTCATTTGGGAAATAGGAATGACCCGTATTTGCGTTTTCTGCAAACCCACCCACCCACCTCACAGGGTTTGTTGTGAGCATAACATAAGTTGTCATGGAAGTGCTTTCATATGGAAATTAAAACATAAATATGAGGTGGGCATTGTGAGCATTTTTGGTACAATGTTTTTGGAGTCTTTTCTAATTTAAGCTTTTGCTTTAGCCCGGAGTTAACTTGTCTGAGCACCTACAGCAAGTCCAGTAGTCCAGGTGCCGCAGGGTGGGCGTCCGTGCTGGCTGACAGCCCACTAACAGCAGGGCGTGTCCGCGCGAGAAGGCCGCTGATAGAGTGGACAAGTTCAGGAAAACGTCTGTCCACTGTCCTCGAGAGGCATCGCAGACTTTCGAAACATGTCTTCAGCGAAGCCCTTGGAAAGAATGAAAGATACTGCTTAGTTTTCTTACACCAAGTAGACGGAGTGGAGTGGGGCTTTCCTTGTTTCCCACATGAAGCTCGGGATGGGTATGTGGGCATTACTGTCATCGGGGAGGAGACATGTGGCTGTCCCACTACCCTTGATGCCATCATCCACCTTTCCCTCGAGACAGCTCATTTACTGTTCATGAACTCACTCTCGGCCTTTCTCCTTGTATTACTTACTTGCGGTGTCACCTCAGACACACTGCACATCACACTAAGATGTGTCCTGTTAAAGTACCCCCAAGACATATCATCTTACAACAACAAACATCACCTCCTGGTTCTTATGGGGCAGGTGCTTTGGGGCAGCCTGACTGCGTTGGTCTTGCTCCAGGTCCCTCACAAGTGTCATCCCGTGATACCTGGCACGACAGTCACCTGGAGTGACTGACGCTGGAGGATCCGCTCCAGGATGGCTCACCCACCAGACCGTGGGCGGGAGACTCAACTCCTCACCATGTGGGCATCTCCCTTAGGACCGTTCGAGCGGCCTCCTGACGAGAGAGCTGGTTCCCCAGAGCGGGTGATTCAAGAGAGCAGGGTCAGAGCTACAGTGGCTTTTATGGCTTCTGCTCAAATGTCACGCGCTGGCTCTCCACAGGTCAGTCTAATTCAGTGTAGGAAGGAAGGACGGACGCAAAGCTGCGAGTACCGGAAGGTGGCGAATGTTGGTGGCCACCTTGGAGGCGGGGCTCTTGGCTCCATCCTCTGAGTCAGCTTTCCTCTCAGTGAAAGATCGCTCATACAGCCTGCGTATATCAGCCTCTCCCCTCCCAGGAGAAGTTTGGGGGGGTCCAAAGCCCTCTTTACATTGTATAGTGTATCTCTCAGTCCAGGCTGATACTGTTAATGCAAATACGATGATTTTTGAACTCTGTGTGTCTCCTGTGAGTCTTATTCCACTCCATAGGCAAAACCCACCCCCACATGTTTCTTGGAGATAAGTCCTTCTCTACCTTGGACTTCTGCTCAGACTGCTGAGGGACAATAATCCTTATTATTTGAACAACTTTTTTAGAGACCACCTTAGGTCCCTCTGAAGTCTTAAAAGGTTTTACAGCCACGACTTCAGTCGTGCACGGTCATTTCCACACCCCTGCAGTGGCCCCCCAGGCTGGCCCTGTTCCATGCAGGAGGAGGCTGCCCGGCACGTAAAGACCAAGAGGGAGGGAATCATTGGGTCCGTGTCGGAGCCTGCTACCACACTCACGTCTCACTGGTTTCCTTATCCTCTCCTCCACACGGGTTGTCAGTGGAATATTTCTTCAGTTCAGTCCTAGACCCTCTTCTAATACCCGACTTTCTCCCTAAGTCATCTTGTCCAAGCCCCTGGCTTTCATGTCCACCTCTGTGCCAAATATATACTGCTAAATAGAGTTCCAGCCCAGACCATTCTGAGCTCCAGACCCATCTATCCAAGTACCTCTGCTTCTCTGCCTGGATACTTCCCATGCCTCTCAGTCTGCATATCCGAGATGAATTCACAATCCTTCCAGATTCTTACAGGGTTTCTTCCTTAGTAAATGTCACCAGGACCCATTGCACTTCTTATGCCAGAAATCTGGGATACTCTTTGATCCCTGCCTCCCTGTAACTGGCCCCACCTGACACACCTTGAAGCCCTCAAGTTCTGCAGGGAACAGGTGTTACCTCTCTCCCCTGGGCTCCAATAATACCCCCTTTTCTCTTCCACTATGTCCCCTCCTGCCTTCCTTCCATCCATTCTTCACAAGTGGTCTGATCCTATAAAGATGTGAATCTCTGTCAGGGGGCCTGGGTGGCTCAGTCCGTTAAGCATCCGACTCTTGATCTTGGCTCAGGTCACGATCTCATACATCATGGGTTCGAGTCCTGCATTGGGCTCCGCACTGATAATGTGGAGCCTGCTTGGGATTCTCTCTCTCCCTATCTCTCCTCCCCTCCCTTGCTCTCTCCCTCTCTCAAAATAAATGAAATAAACTTAAAAAAAGGTGTTAATCTAATTCACTTCCCTGCTCAAAACTCTCCTTAAGTTTAGGCTGAAAACCGTTAGTGTGAGCCCAAGGCTTTGCCCCATCTGCCCTCCCTCCCCCCACTTACTGCCTCAGGGTCATCTCACAGCATAGTCCCTTCTCTGTCCAAGCTGTTCCAGCTTCTTGCAGGTTCCAGGGTTCCAAGCTTCTCACACCCCTCCTCCCTACTTTGGATTTAATGTTTATTTCATGTCTCAGCTTCAAGTCCCTTCTTCCAGAGGCCTCCTTCCAGGATCGATCACAACAGTTTAGGTGTGGCGTTGCTGTTACCTACTCTCATAGCACTTGCCTCTTTTACAGCCTTTATCACACCTGTAATAGTGTAATCCTTCGTCTTGCACCTGTAAGCTCCACGAGGGCAGAAACTTTGTCTTATTGCTGTATCCCTAACACCTCACACAAAACAGGAGTTCAGGAAGTATTTGTGAATGAGCTCTGTCCTTCCTTCTAAGAGCGGGCACTCCTTTCTGGCACATATATTAGTGTTTCTGATCTGTTGATGGAAAAAATAGCCAACCTACTAGCGTTGTGTGTTAACTAAGTCAGGAAGAGATGGGGTCAGTAGTAAGTGAGGTCAGGCGCCTCAATGTGGTGGAGCTATGGTGTGCCCTAGGGGAAGAGGGGAGGCATGGGCAGAGCGGAAGGCCGTTTGTGTTCCCTCTACCACGTCTCAGCTGAAAACACGACTTTAAAGAACTCAAGTTTGTTTTCTGAAAGGTAGCTCTCGTCCTTTCTAAAGCCAGGAGATGCGGCAGTTAAGGAATCCCATTAGTTTATGGTTCCCAGCTCCCCTCACCTTCTCTCAACTGTGAATCGAATTCCCAAAAGCACATAAACTCCGGAGCGCTGTTTATACTTGTGCATGTGGGGCTGCTTCTAGACACGGCGCACTCGCCACCCCACACGGCCGCCCTAACCACTGCGTCCTGGGGCTACCTGGGCGGCTATCTGCGAGCCTGTTGGGGGATCACACCATGTGACAAAGAGCTCTACAGTGGAAACCTAAGGTAATGCAAAAGGGCCTGCATCTGCGAAAAAGGAAGAAGAGCCTGTCGAAATACTTGCTTTTGTAAGCGCCGCTCTAATCGTGGACGTCAGAGGGGCCATGTTACAAATAGCAGTTTCCTGAGGGCCAGGTGACCTAGGCTGTGGTATTTCTCAAGTCTCCAGAGGAGGCCAACGGGAAAACAAAAAGGGCTTACTTTCCTAACTCACCCCACACGGTCATTATAAGAAAGCTAGTATTGTTCTCCTGTAGACTGCCTTGCGGACAATTGTTGGGGCCCCTCCTACCTTGTGTCGGTTTCCAAATCCCCTAACCTTAGGAGCCTCTACTTCAAGCTCCCACCCAGTTGTGCCCTCTGGAGTCTGGGGTTAACGGTCCCCATGTGAGCTGGTCTCGGCAGCCAGCACCAGCAGGTCGTGTCTTATTAAAATTGTTCCTGTTTGGGGCTCTGATTGGCTCAGTCGATTAAGCATCCAACTTCGGCTCAGGTCATGATCTCGCAGTCCATGAGTTCGAGCCCCGAGTCAGGCTCTGTGCTGACAGCTGGGAGTCTGGAGCCTGTCTTCGGATTCTATGTCTCCCTCTTTCTCTCTGCCCCTCCCCCACTGGTGCTCTCATGCGCGTGCTCGCTCGCTCTCTCTCTCTCTCTCTCTCTCTCTCTCTCTGTGAAAAATAAATAAACATTAAAAAATAAATGAAGTAGTCCCTGTTTGCTGGCATCCCTCACTTTGGAGAATGACACTCCACTCCCCTTTTCGATGGGAAACCCATCCCTAGCCCATTCCAAGGCGCTGACCACCTCCTGCAAGACCTGGCCAATCAAAAGGCTGCCATCCTTTGGACCACAGTCATTGGTCAAGGTGGGCCAATTAGCATCCTCCCTTCCATTTTTCTTCTCGGGCTGTTCCCGGAAATTCTTCTTGCTGTAGTCGCTTCAGCTGCAGGTTGGGCTCCGGGCTGCTGTGGGCTCGCCCACCCCGAAGGCGAGCCTGAGCTCTCTTAATGTTTGGGCTCCTGGCTCCCGCTGTCAGTCAAGTGCCGCAGAGCCCAGAAACAGAGGAAGAGAAGGTCCTGGAAGACATCACTGAGGCTCTGCCCCCCAGCTGTGCCCAAGGCTAACTTCATCCTGGATCATCTTGTCATGTGAGTCTGAGTACCTTTTATTCTCTTAAAGTCGTTTTTGAGTTGGATTTTCTCCTGGCATTGGAAATCGGCTTCTGGTCTCCTCAGTCCGCTCCTGGGCCAGGTGGACACACTCCATGGGGTCCAGAGGTGCTCACTCTCTACTCCCCTGTGTGCCTTCAGCTTTCTGGGGCAGGTGGGGCGGGGGAGGGGGAGCGCGCCTTTAAAAAGCCCCCAGAGAACTGAAAATTTGCTGGAGCTCTTCTTCCAGAGTCCGACTAATGTCCTTGCATAGACTCCCGCCCATCTGGCTAGACTTGTCTTTCAGACTCTCTTGTTGTATAAGAAGATTGTTTGACGAAGTGATTTGTTCCCCAAAACGTTGGTGTCCCATGAGAGCAGGGACCTTGTCTTGTCAACTTATTTGTGAGAGAGCGTGAGAGAGAGCGAGCAAGCACGGGGGTGGGGGGGTGGGGAGCAGGGAGAGAGGGCAGAGAGAGGGAGATATAGAATCCGAAGACAGGCTGCAGGCTCTGAGCTGTCAGCACAGAGCCCGACGCGGGGCTCGAACTCATGAACTGTGAGCTCAAGTTGGATGCTTAACCCACTGAGCCACACAGGTGCCCCTGTCTTGTCAACCTCTCGTCCAGAGCACACCAAGCAGCCCCTTCTCCTGCCCAGTGAATGCTTGTTAACGGGCTGAATGCATTTGTCAGCTAGGTGACCGCATCTGCTGACAACTCTATCCCACTCATCCCTTCCTTTAAACCCGTGGCTCCCAGCCCTCCCTGAAAAGAACCTGGCAGGCCCAAGGTAGAAATACAGATGCCAGTATTCAACACAGGATTATTAACCACAGCCCTCGTGCACTATATCAGAGCCCCAGATTTATTTCAGGTGCTCCCATCACCAAAGTAACTATCCGACTTCACTTTGTATATGTATATAAAATCCTGATGGTGTACACGCTAAATATATGCCACTTTCATTTAAAAAAACATACGACTCCAGAGGAGCGATGTGATGCAGAATAGCAGAGAGAGAAGCCTGAGTGGTTAGTCGTTTCGCCAAAGCAACCAGTAAACGGGGGAAATGATCAGAAACCAATGATTTCAGGACTCTGTTACGTACACTTTACTCCCATAAAAGTAACCTACAGACTCCGAACTCGCCCCACCGGCAGTGCTGATTCGGAAGGTCTGTGTGGGGCTGGGAATCAGCCCCGCAGGTGTTTCTGGTCTGCCGACACGGAGGTGACCAGGCTGCCGACGCCAAGCACGTGCTGTCTTCCCGAGATGCTAAGAGGCTCCCGAACTCCGTGCTCTTCCCCTTCCAGAGCTCAGCACGCTCAGCACGCCTCTGCTGAATTAATCAAGGGGGAGGTGGGACTCACACAGGTCTTGAGAGTCAGGTGAGCGCTCGCCTCCGCCTTTCTGCAGCCACAGATGTAGTTCGTTGGCAGGCAAGGGCCACCGCGTCTCAGCCCATCTGGAGCCTGCTGCTCTCGGCCAGAGGGCTTGCTGTGGAACCCGTGTGGTTGGGCCTGGTAACCTGATCTCTTAGCACAAGATAGCCATTTACTATTGAAAATCTAACCAGAAACGGTCAACCAGACCATGGTCTGTCTTTCTTTTCCTTCTCTTTTCTTTTCTTTTCTTTCTGATTTTACTTTTAAGCAATCTCTACACCTGGCATGGGCCTCAAACTCACGGCCCTGAAATCAAGAGTCACACTCTCCACTGACTGAGCCAGCCAGGCGCCCCCGGACCATGGTATTTCTAAGCCGTTCAAATTCATAAGATGTTACCCTTCTGTATTTTAGAACTCGTGCACACCAGGAGAGAGAGCCTTGTTACTGGAATCGAGTAATCATGGGGGAGGTGAAATCTAGCTCACTCCAAAGACATTACATGTAGCAAGGTGACCTGGGCAAGGATCTTTCATCCAACAAGGGGTTTATTTGCAGTAATTTGCAATGCTTCTTTTTAATAAGCTGGTTGAAACATGCAAGTAATTAAATCCTTCATTACTAATATGTAGGGGGTTAACACTTTCTTGAAAAACTAATTTTTATTTATTTTGAGAGAGTGATAGCAAATGGAGGAAGGGCAGAGAGAGAGAGGAAGACAGAATCCCAAGCAGGCTCCACACTGTCAGTGCAGAGCTCCATATGGGACTCGAACCCATGAACTGCAAGATCATGGCCTGAGCCAAAATCAAGAGTCAGATGCTTAACCGACTGAACCACCCAGGCACCCCAATATGTGGGATTTTAATCCTGGCAAATAGTCTAGATGTCTTTTCCTCCGGTCTTCCAGTGGAGCCTTATTACAGATCTAAAGATGAAATATCTTCTTCTACAGATTTTAAAGTTTTGTTAGGAGAATGAGTTGTTTCCTGACCTTAACCACCCTCTACATGCTGGTGTCCTGAGTAGTTAATAGAGGTTTAAATTGCCGCCGAGCTTTGGAGAGGAAGTATTTGCTGTGTGGCTGGGGCAGTTACAACACCCACACTGAGTTGTGGTCAAGTAACTTCTATTCACCCGCCACCCCCGCTAAGTTAGTCAAAGACCATCATCCTTAACAGTTCCTTGTGACTACTGTTGGCCATTTACCTGTGTGCAGGGCTCTCTGTATTTCCTAAGCTTACTTCGTTGTCTCGATGACTTTTGAAAGGAGGTACATTATTACCTCCCGTTCACATGTGAGGTAACGGAGGTTTAGAGAGGTGGAGCATCCTGCCCAAGGTCACCCAAAGTCATTCATCTCGGAAGTAGCACAGCTGGGATTTGAAACAGGTCCACCTGAATCTGGACACCAGACTCTTGACTGCCGTATCCGCAGTGGCTTTACTGTCTTAGCATGGCATGTAGTCAGGCCAGACATCACCCAGACACTGTATGCAATTAACATACGAACTTATTTGTTGCAAAAACACTTGGCTGCACAGAGTGACTTGTGCTGCACCAATTTGCAGTAAGTTACATCAACAAGAAGAGCATTATTTTACCCCAAAGATGCAAGTGTGGTGGGGCTGAGTGTGTATGTGTTTGTGGGGGGGGTCAATTGAGGAGGATGGCGTATTAGAGCCTTAATAACTTTCATATGATATCTTCCAAGGATTGTGAATTTGTTTCTGCGCCGAACTGTACACCGGCATGGGCCCGGCTGCAGGGTGCTGATCTCTTCTCCCCAAATCAGTATCTTGGGAGCAGGGCCACGTATTACCCAGTGATTAACATTGGCCGCCCTGTAGCCTCTTACACCATGCTGGCAACCGCACGCGACAATGACCTGCCAACGTTAGGAAAATGCGAAGTCCAACTTGTGGGGCTGCCCTTTGGCATTCAGGCTCTCCCATAGAAAGGTGAACTGTTTTCAGAGCCCTTCGGAGTGGAGGTTTCTCTAAGCACCGGGAAGATCTTAGACCTTTGGCCCAGGTGGAAAATAATTGTTTGGCGGCTGATGTTCATGGTCCCTCAATGCTCAAGGGGCCTTTCCATCTGCGTGCACTGCCTTAGACGGGATCCGCCTTTTATTCGCAGTGTGACTTTGAACCGATCTGCCACTCCTCTGTGAAAGGGGAGAAAGCCTCCCCTACTCAACTCCCAGCGCAGCTCCTGTCTGTGAAGTGGCACGGAGGCACTTGTGTAACGTGCAAAGCACCGCACACGGCGATGCTCAGCGCATCGTTACTCTGCTGGGGCAGCAGCCGGCGGTGTGCAGGGCCAGACACACACTGCTGGGAGAGTGGGAGGCATTCAAGTGGATGCTCAGTAAGTAATGCGCAGGGCAGGACCGGGGTGAGGATGAGAACTGCATGTTCAGATAGCGAAGGCAGGAATGAAAACGTTTCATTGATTCGCGGCTAATTAACGCGTGCCAGTTTGTGCACTGTGGCTTCTAAATGCCTCAATCCAGTGATGTTTTGGGCTCTAAAGTTTGGAGGCTTTTTTTTTTTGAAGTTGGAGAGCAGATTACACTATGCTAGAGAAAAAATGGTCATCTGAGCCTGTCTGCTTTACATTTTGTTATATTTACTTATTTAATTTATCCTTAAGTTACTTAACATAACATTTTGTTATGTTTCAACAGTCACAATGGTGTGTCTTGGCGCTAAACCATGTGGACTGAAAAGCCAGTTCCAAATGGATATGGAGCAAGCCCTTTATACACTCAGAATACCCCTTGTTAGTTTTTTTTTTTAACATTTTTTAAATTTGTGATTAAGAGGCAGAGAGGGATGGAGCATGAGCATGGGAGGGGCAGAGAGAGGAGGAGACAGAATCCAAAGCAGGCTCCAAGCTCTGAGCTGTCAGCACAGAGCCCGATGCAGGGCTTAAAGCCACAAACTGTGAGATCATGACCTGAGCCGAAGTCAGATGCTTAACCGACTGAGCCCCCAGGCACCCCAGCCCTTTTTAGTTTTATTTTTTTAATTTCTTTTATATTTTTTATTTATTTTTTTTAGTATTGTCAAATTGGTTTCCATATAACACCCAGTGCTTCTCCCCACAAGTGCCCCCCACCATGACCATCACCCCCTTCTTCCCTTCCCCTCCCCCTTCAGTCCATGGTTCGTTTTCAGTATCCAGTAGTCTCCCATGATCTGTGTCCCTCCCTCTCCCCAGCTCTCTTTCCCCCTTCCTCTCCCCAGAGTCCCCTGCCAGGTCTCTCCTGTTAGACCTATGAGTGCAAACCTATGGTATCTGTCCTTCTCCGCCTGACTTATTTTGCTTAGCAGGACACCCTCAAGGTCCATCCCCTTTGCTACAAATGGCCAGATGTCTTCTTCCTCATTGCCACATAGTACTCCATTGTGTATATATACCACATCTTCTTGATCCATTCATCAGGTGATGGACATGGAGGCTCTTACCATGATGTGGCTGTTGTAGAAAGTGCCGCTATGTACATTGGGGTACATGTGCCCCTATGCATCAGCACTTCTATTTCCTTCGGGTAAATCCCTAGCAGTGCTATTGCTGGGTCATAGGGGAGTTCTATCGATAGGTTTTTGAGGAGCCTCCACACTGTTTTCCAGAGCGGCAGTACCAGTTTACATTTCCACCAACCATGTAGGAGGGTGCCTGTTTCTCCACATCCTCGCCAGCATCTGTAGTCTCCTGATGTGTTCATTTTAGTGACTCTGATCGGTGTAAGGTGGTATCTCAGTGTGGTTTTGATTTGTATTTCCCTGATGATGAGTGACGCTGAGCACCATTTCATGTGCCTGTTGGCCATCTGGATTTCTTCTTTGGAGAAGTGTCTGTTCATGTCCTCTGCCCATTTCTTCACTGGATCATTCATTTCTCATGTGTGGAGTTTAGTGAGCTCCTTGTATATTTTGGATACTAGCCCTTTGTCTGATATGCCATTTGCCACTCTTTTTTCCCCACTCTTTCAGCTGCCTGTTAGTTTTTTTGATTGTTTCCTTTGCCTTGCAGAAGCTTTTTATCTTGATGAGGTCCCAGTAGTTCATTTTTGTTTTTGATTCCCTTGCCTCTGGGGATGTGCCAAGGAAGAAATTGCTGCGATTGAGGTCGAGGGGGCTATTTCCCACTTTTTCCTCAAGAGTTTTTATGGTTTCCTGTCTCACATTCAGATCCTTTGTCCATTTTGAGTTTTTTTTGTGAATGGTATAAGGAAGTGGTCTAATTTCATTCTTCTACATGTTGCTGTCCAGCTCTCCCAACACCACCTGTTGAAGAGGCTGTCCTTTTTCCATTGGACACTCTTTCCTGCTTTGTCAAAGATTAATTGGCCATATACTTGTGGGTCCAGTTCTGGGTTCTCTATTCTATTCCATTGGTCCATGTGTCTGTTTTTGTGCCAATACTATACTGTCTTGATGACAGCTTTGTAGTAGAAGCTAAAGTCTGGGATTGTGATGCCTCCCGTTTTGGTTTTCTTCTTCAATATGACTTTGGCTATTCGGGGTCTTTTGTGGTTCCATACGAATTTTAAGATAGTTTGTTCTAGCTTTGAGAAGAATGTTGGTGCAACTTTGATGGGGATTGCATTGAATGTGTAAATCGCTTTGGGTAATAATGACATTTTCACAATGTTTATTCTTCCAATCCACGAGCATGGAATGTTTTTCCATTTCTTTGTGTCTTCAATTTCCTTCATAAGTCTTCTATAGTTTTCAGCACACAGGTCTTTTACATCTTTGGTTAGGTTTATTCCTAAGTACTTTATGGTTTTTCGTGCAATTGTGAATGGGATCTGTTTCTTGCTTTCTCTTTCTGTTCCTTGATTTTTGGTGTATAAGAATGCAACTGATTTCTGTACATTGACTTTGTACCCTGCAACTTTACTGAATTCATTGGTCAGTAGAAGGCTTCTGGTGGAGTCGGTCGGGTTTTCCATGTAGAATATCATGTCGTCTGTGAAAAGGGAAAGCTTGACGACTTCTTTGCCAATTCTGATGCCTTTTATTTCCTTTTGTTGTCTGATTGCTGATGCTAGGACTTCCAACACTAAGTTAAACAACAGTGGTGAGAGTGGACATCCCTGTCGTGTCCCTGATTTCAGGGAGAAAGCTCTCAGGTTTTCCACGTTGAGGATAACATTGGCTGTAGGCTCTTCATAAATGGCTTTTATGATGTTTAAGTAAGTTCCTTCTATCCCGATTTTCTCGAGGGTTTTTATTAAGAAGAGATGTTATATTTTGTCAAATGCTTTTTCATCATCTGACAGGATCATATGATTTTTTCTTTTGTTTTGTTGATGTGGTGTATCACATTAATGGATTTGTGAATATTGATCCAGCCCTGTAACCCAGGAATAAATCCCAGTTGATCATAATGGATGATACTTTATATATGCTGTTGAATTCAGTCTGCTAGTATCTTGTTGAGTATTTTTGCATCTGTATTCATTAAGAATATTGGCTTGTAGCTCTCTTTTTTGTTAGGTCTCTGCCTGGCTTAGGGATCAGAGTGATATGTGCTTTGTAGAAAGAGTCCGGTAGTCTTCCTTCCATTTCTGTTTTTTGGAATAACTTGAGAAGGATCAGCGTTAACTCTGCTTTAAACGTCTGATAGAATTCCCCTGGGAATCCATCTGGCCTTGGGCTTTTATTTGATGGAAGATTTTTGATAACTGATTCGATTTCTTCACTGGTTATGGGTCTGTTCAGATTTTCTGTCTCTTCCGTTTGAATTTTGGTAGTGCATGTGTGTTTAGAAATTTGTCCATTTCTTCTAGATTGTCCAGTTTGTTGGCATATAATTTTTCATAGTAATCTCTGATAATTGCTTGTATTTCTGAGGGATCCATTTTCATTCATGATTTTGTCTATTTGCATGTTCTCTCTTTTCTTTCTGAGGAGCCTAGCTAGAGGTTTATCAATTTTGTTTTTGTTTTTGTTTTTGTTTTTCAAAAAACCAACTCTTGGTTTCATTGATCTGTTCAGTTGTTTTTGTGGATTCTATCTTGTTTAATTCTGCTCTGATATTTATTATTTTATTTTTTTGCTGGGTTTGGGGTGTTGTTGCTGCTCCCTTTCTAGTTTCCTTAGATGCTCTGTTAGGTTTTGAGTTTGGGCTTTTTCTAGTTTGTTGATGTAGGCCTGTATTACAATGAACTTTCCTCTTAAGACTGCCTTTGCTCCATCCCAGAGAGTTTGAATTGCTGTATTCCCATTTTCATTCGTCTCCATATATTTTTTTATTTCCTCTCTAATTGCCTGATTGGCCCAATCATTTTTTAGTAGGGTAGTTTCTAACCTCCCCATTTTTGGAGGTTTTCCAGACTTCTTCCTGTAGTTGATTTCAAGTTTCATAGCATTGTGATCTGAAAGTGTGCATGGTATGATCTCAATTCGTTTGTATTTATGGGGTTTTTTTTTTTATGACCCAGTATGTGATCTAGCTTGGAGAATGCACCATGTGCACTCAAGAAGAAAGTGAATTTCCTAGCATCAGGATGCAGAGTTCTAAATATATCTATCAATTCCATCTGCTCCAGTGTGCCATTCAGGTCTATTGTTTCTTTAGTGATTTTTTGTCTGGTTGACCTATCCATTGCTGTAAGTGGGGTACTAAAGTCCCCTGCAATTAGCACATTCTTATCGATAAGATTGCTTCTGTTTGTAATTAATTGTTTTATGTATCTAGGAGCTTCCAAATTCGGTGCATAAATGTTTATAATTGTTAGCTCTTCTTCATGTAGAGTCCCTGTAATTATTATGTAGCATCCTTCATCTTTTGTTACTGCCTTTAGTTTAAAGTCCAGTTTGTCTGATATAAGTATGGCTACTCTAGCTTTCTTTTGGCTTCCAGTCGCATGGTAGATATTTCTCCATCCCCTTACTTTCAATCTGAAGGTGTCTTTAGGTCTAAGGTGAGTCTCTTGTAGGCAGCAAATAGATGGGTTTTGGTTTTTGATCCATTCTGCTACCCTGTGTCGTTTGACTGGAGCATTCAGTCCATTGACATTCAATGTTGTTATTGAAAAATATGGGTTTAGATTCATTGTGTTCCCTGTAGAGTGCACATTTGTAGTGATGTCTCTGGTACCTTTATTCCTTGCTACATTTCCCTCATAGAGTCCCTCTTAGGATTTCTTATAGGGCTGGTTTGGTGGTGAAGAATTCTCTCAACTTTTGTTTATTTGGGAAAACCTTTATCTCTCCTTCTATTTTGAATGACAGGCTTGCTGGATACAGAATTCTTGGTTGCATATTCTTTTTGTTCATCACATTGAAGATTTCCTGCCATTCCTTTCTAGCCTGCCAAGTTTCAGTAAATAGGTCTGTAACCACTCTGATAGGTTTCCCTTTGTATATCAAGGCCCTTTTCTCCCTGCTGCTTTCAGAAGTCTCTCTTCGTCTTTGTTTTGCCAGTTTTGCTATGATATGTCATGCTGAAGGTTGGTTTATGTTCTGTCTTAGGGGAGTTTGGTATGTCTTCTGAATTTCAATGTCTTTCTCTTTTCCCAGTTTGGTGACATTTTCATGTATAATTTGGTCTAGCACGCCTTCAAGCTCTCTGTCTTTGTCTTTCTCTTCAGGAACCCCTATGATACAGACATTGTTACATTTGATTGTATCACTCAGGTCTCTGATTCTCCTTTCGTGTTCCTGAATCAGTTTTCTCTCTCTTTGTTTGGCCTCCTCTTGCCACCGCCCCCCCTTTTTAGTTTTAAATGTAACTGTACAAATAATGCATCACTACATTGTCCTTGTAAAAATACAAAACACTGCAGGTAAAGCCAAAGAACCCTTTTACCAATGTGCCCCAAATTCTGTATGTGTATAGATTTGTGTAGGAAATAGGGCTCTAGTATTCCTTTTTCTCCACACTATGGTCTTACAGCAGGATTCTTGCACAGAGAGTCATGACACTGAGGTTTTCTTTCCAGGAAGTAACTTTATTCGTACTGGCACTGCTCAGTTGGGTTTGTACCCAAAGAACTGAGCCTTGAACACCATATGGCATAAGGTTTTTGTTACACATTTTCTTTTTTTATTATTATTTTTTAATGTTTATTTATTTTGAGAGAGCGAGTGAACTAGCTAGCGGGGGGGGGGGGGCGCGGGGAGAAGGGCAGAGAGAGAGAGGGAGACACACGATCTGAAGCAGGTTCCAGGCTCTGAGCTGTCAGCACAAAGCTGGATGTGAGGCTCAAACCCACAAAACGTGAGAACATGACCTGAGCCGAAGTCAGACACGTGACTGAGCCCCCAGGTGCCCCTTTTCACACATTTTCTATGTCTTTGTCTCCCATATATGGTAACACACAGACATGCGCTCTGATTAAGTGGTCTCCTGTTACAAGATCGTGAAGGATGTTGTCACGTACACAGGTAGCCAGGCTGCCTTGAGGTTTGGTTTTGTTTTGTTTTTCTCAGGAAGGGGACCTTACTACAGTCTCCTGTCCAAAGTTCCTTCTGCCATTTGTGTTTTTCATTAAATAGCACACTGTGATGATCTACCAATATTGGAATACATTCTTTATTTCCTGACATCGGAGTTGTGCTGGCATCTTATATGGTGAGTGCATGTCACAGTTTGGCCAGGACAGTTCCAGGTTTACACTGTAGTCTCATCCTCATTTTTTAATAGTGCCCCTTTCACTTTCAGATATGTCATATCTTATATAATAAATAAAAAGGTCACTCTACATATGATATTAAAGTCCTATAAAGAGGGGTGCCTGGGTGGCTCAGTCGGTTAAGCATCCGGCTTCGGCTCAGGTCATGATCTCACGTTTCGTGGGTTTGAGCCCCACATCAGGCTCTGTGCTGACAGCTAGCTCAGAGCCTGGAGCCTGCTTCAGATTCTGTGTCTCCCTCTCTCTCTGACCCTCCCCTGCTCACACTGTCTCTCTCTGTCTCTCAAAAATAAATAAAAGACATTAAAAAATTTTTAATATATTATTTTATTTTTTATTTTTTAAGGAATTAAGTATTTCCCCATAATATATGTAATAGAAGTTATGAAGTCGTTTTAAAGAGAAAAAATATATTTTGCACGTGAAGAGTAGAATCTGGTGGGAAATCCTAAAGTCTGAGTGCACAGCAATATTCTGCCAATCCTGAAATAGTGGCATGAAATTACCTAGCTAAAAAATTTTAGGTATATGTGTTTGTCAGTGATCCTTTGATCCAACTAGCTGCAAAACTCATTTACCAGTGGAAGAGAAGGTCATCTGACATGGTGGAAGTATGAAAGCAAACACCGGCACTGTATTTCACTGAATACTGGGAATTTTAAAAAGCCACAATGTAAAATGTATTTGAAGGAATTCATCTACAGGCAAAATAAAGCACATCTAAGCAAAAATTGGTCAAGTCGGGCACCTTGGGTGGCTCAGTCTGTTGAGCATCCAACTTCAGCTTGGGTCATGATCTCGAGGTTTGTGAGTTTGAGTCCTCGTTGGGCTCTGCTTACAGCTCAGAGCCTGGAGCCTGCTTCTGAGTCTCCCCCTCTCTCTGCCCCTCTCCCCCTCTCACTCTCTTGCTCAAAAATAAATAAATGTTATAAAAGTGGTCAAGTCATATAGCAAACCATAATACATTTGAATAAATTCCTCTGCCAGTAGCCTTTGTGTGCATAGAAAAAGAGATATTTCAGTAAATATTGGTACAAATTATGTGGCACAATGACACACTTGAAAAAATTCAGTATCAACCTCAGGAATGCAGTAAAATAAACTATTTTGCAGAAAACTCTAGGATCCAAGCAACAAGGAAAACACTGCAGTGAATTCAAACGGAACTTGGTATTTCAGTAAATAGAACAACATGATTCCAAAAGCGTTTGTGAAATGTATCCTAAATGTTTTGCTCTTCATTTTCTCAAAACCCAGAAAACCATCTGCACTGCCTGAGTGTAGGTAATTCTCATTATTGGCCCATCACTACATTAGTAACAGGGTCAATATACCTTCAAGCCATGCCTTGTCCCTCTTGATCTGATGGTCAGTTATTATAACAGTGATTCCACCATTGCAACCCAGGGAAATGATAAGCCAAGTCCTGCTTGGGTTGGTGCTGTAGGGATGGCGGTGTTGGGAGCAGGTGGAGCGCCCCAGCCTCTCCCCAGCCGTGGGAAGGGCTCTTGGTCTCTTTTTAATCAGAACTTGACTCACTACCTGCGCCTGTGCTGTATCTACCTCACCAGTGTGACTCCAGGGAGAGGTCTGGGAGCTGGGAGGTTGAACACCAAGCTTGCCTTTGTGCACCCCACGCTGGGCACACGCCTTGGGGTGTAGCTGGGCTCCGAGGGAGAAGCTTCAGCATGTCAGCTTGCTTTTGTTTTTACAGACCATTGGCATGGATGTAGGATACTGCTTGATACCATGGTGGCACGGAATGGGTCTTATTTATGACCGTCAAGTGAAGACGCTGTACCTAATAGTTTCTGGGACCTGCACGGCATTCCATGGGGCACAAACACCACCCTGTTGACATAGCCATGGCCTTAATGGTCCTCAGCTTTTGACGTGGCCACTTTATCAAACTGCAGAGCTGCGAATGCCCTTATGCACATCTCCGAGCGAGTCTCGGCAGTAGACGCCCGGAAGGGGAACAGCAGTGTTAATACATTGTACTGCGTCAGACACGCACTTAGCTGCTCAGTTCAAGGATTTCTTCGGGGGCAGCTGGGGGCTCAGCCAGTTAAGCCTCTAACTTTGGCTCAGGTCAAGATTTCACGATTCGTGGGTTTGAGCCCCGTATCGGGCTCTGCTGACAGCTCAGAGCCTGGACTGCTTGAGATTCTCTGTCCCCCTTGGTTTCCAACCCTCCCTTGCTCACCTCTGTGTTTCTTTTTTTTATCAAAAATAAACACTAAAACCACTTTTTACTTCTTTCAGAGTGGGGCGCCTGGGTGGCTCAGTCATTTAAGCATCCAACTCTTCACTTCAGCTCAGGTCATGATCTCCTGGTTGGTGAGTTCGAGCCCCGAGTCAGGCTCTCCGCAGACGGCACAGAGCCTGCTTGGGTTTCTCTCCAGCACGCCCTCTCTCTCTGCCTCTCCCCCACTTGCAGGCGCACTCTCTCTTAAGTAAAGAAATACCTCAGAGTAGCTTAAAGAAACGGAGGTTTGTTATCATTTTGCAAAGATTCCAGAAGTCAGGTCTAGTGTGTGACATCAGGGATAGGGACCCATCTTTCCACGCTCTTAGGCCTTCATTCTGACCATTCTTCCTGAGGAAGTGGTTATATTTTTAGGCATCCTTACAGGCAAGAAGAGAGAGAAATAAGCAAGGTCAAGGGGAATGCCAGATGCTTCAGTTCCTCAAAGCTTATGCAGTGGTTTCTTCTCACACCTGTCGGCCAGAGACTCGTAGCTATGCCTGGACTAACGCTGGAAGGTCTGGAGGGTGGGAGAGGGGTGGGGGATGACCTGCCCGGAAGTTCAAATGTACCCTGCCACCAGAGTCCCTAGCTCCCTAACACCATCGCCAGAATTTTCTCACGTCTCAATTTTTGCCACTCTGAGGAGTAAAAAATGGTTCCTCGTTTTTTTGCTTTTACACTTCTGTGATTCCTGTTAAAGATCACATCTTGTCAGGTGCTTGTTAGATGTTTGGCTTTTCCAGGGGAATTGCACGGTCCTAGTTTTTCCTCACTTCTCTGGCAGGTTGCTCCCGTCTGTCTGGATGTGTAGGATGTATCTATCGGGTGATCTATTTTACCAGAGGAACGTGGATAGGTCCTTGAACACTTGCCTTTTTGTTTTCTTTGTCTTCCTTTTGTTCATAGTATTTTTCTTGCTTTTTTTTAAAAGTTGATTTATTTTGAGAGAGAGAACACAGGAGGGGCAGAGAAAGAGAGGGATAGAGAGAGAAAATCCCCAGCAGGCTCTGCAGGTATGGAACCTGATGGGGGGCTCAAACTCATGAACCGTGAGAGTGAAATAGGAAAGTGGTTCAGTCTGTCTTCGGGAGGCAGACTGCAGCTGTCAGTGGGAGGCTGAAGAAGCGATGAGGTTTGGTGCGGGTGGGGGGAGGGATAAACATATTCCAGACCGGCCTGGGCTAGGTTGCCATGCATGGAGTCTCCTAAAATTTCTGATAAGGTCCCAATAAAAATGTCAGGGACAAATTCTTCAGCAGCCACCCAGTCGGGACCCCTCTCCCTCTTGAGAGCTTTATACTCTCCCTCAATAAACTCTATCACTTTACTCACTCTCCATTGTCCACAAGATTCAGTCTTGGACTCCGTGATGGACCATTGTGCTTCCCACCTTCCTTAACAAGATCATGACCTCAGCCGAAATCAGGAGTCGGTCGCTTAATGGACAGACTGACCCAGGCGCCCCAGTTACTTAGTACTTCTCATTTTGATGTTGAAATAATCCGTCTTTTTGGTTGTTTTTTCCATTGATAAATGTTTGTGAAACTCTGTCCCAATCTGAAGGGAAAACAAATTTCTTTAATGTTTATTTTTGAGAGAGCATGAGCAGTGGAGGGGCAGGAGAAAGGGAGACACAGAATTCAAAGCAGGTTTGACGTGGGGCTCAAACTCACAAACCATGAGATCGTGACTTGAGCCGAATGTCGGACGCTTAACCGACTCAGCCACCCAGGTGCCCTTCCATGTGGCTTTTGAAAGAAACTTAGAAAGTTGTGCAAAAATCCTCCCTTCAGCTTTGTCTTCTCCCACAGACCTAGGTGCTCCACCTGGGGCCACCCACAGCCTGGCCCCACCCAGGGCCCCTAGGGGCTGCTGACATCCTCCCTTCCTGGGTACTCAGAGGGCAGCAGGTGTGCCTTCCATTAGCCCCATGAAGACTGGAGTGGGCATTTGTAACTTAATGCCTATGGCTTTTGTTGTGAACCCTTAAAATCCCAAGTACAAGTGGACCCCTAGGGTTCAAACTCAGGTTGTTCAAGGGTCACCTGTAGCTCTCTAAACAGCCCCCGCCCCCGTCCCCATGGCTTGGTCAATATTTGTAAATGTGCCTAAACAAAAGCTGTATCCTCTGGGTGCAAAGTTCAGGGTGTGTTTGTAGGAGCATATGTGTACACTTGATCGAACTTGTGTTCAGATCCTCTTTGTCCTTTGTCCCCTTAAGCTATAGTTTTCTCAAGAGAGGACTCTTTCTCCATAACTGTAATTGTGAACTTGTTTTACCTACCCCAATCTGCTTTACACTTTCCAGAGCTATGTTGTGAGAACATCAGAGTCTTTGTCTATCGTAGTTTGGGCAATGTTGTTACCAACGTACAATATTACCGTTAGTGGTCTTGCCTTGCACTGTAATTTATCTGATACTAACAAGGCTGTGTTTTGTGGTTTTTATTTGAATTTTCCTGGTACATCTTTTTATATAACCTTGTTTTTCTTTCCTTGTTTTTGAAAATACAATTGAAAAGAAACGGGAGAATAATATATATTGACGCACAGTGGACAAACCTTTTGGAAACTTTTTTACAGAGCAAGGAAGTTTTATTCGAGCCCAAGTTAGGACAGCCTCCTGAGATACAGTCTTTACAAAGAAGAGGGTGCTCCAGGGAGTGAACATTTGGTGTAGGGTTATATATGTTTTGTTTGGTTTTATATAGAGAGTTCCAAATCAGGAGGAAGGACATTTCAGAAAGTTAGACTTCTGTTTTGAGTGAGAAGCTGTATGACTTTAATCTTCTGGGAACCACGGAGGTTCATGCAGGTGGTTTTTTTATCTTTCTATTTGGAATGCTCCTTTTTGTTTATTATTCTTCTTTAAGGAAGCAGATCTACAACGTGTGCTCAGAGCAGAAATAGAGCCTGTGTGTTGAGGTTTTGCTGAGTCATTTGGACTCTGGTAAATGTTAGAGCCTAGCTTCCCCGAGCCCAGGAGCAGGGCCCGTGAACATCAAAAGCTGAAAATTTCCTTCTTCATAGAATGGTGTTTTCTCACTACCCAGAATTAGTAGCTGCTAACATTCTGTATTATTTCTTTTCATTTTCATCTCCCTTGGTCTCCTTCCCTCCTTCTGATTCCTCTCTCCTCCCTCACCCCATCCTTTCCTGGTTCTCTCCCTTATTTATTTTTCATTATTACTTATTCTTCCATCTAAGTGGTTAGCCATGGATCAGAAAGACTGGATACACCCGTACCCAGTTTCGGTAGAGCAAGCCCACTTTTACATCTGTGCCAGGCAGAGCAACACTTCCAGGGTTTCAAAGAGAAATAAAATATATAACAAAGCTAAAACTTTCCCTGAGTCTGTCACATCACCTGTGCCTTCCCCACTGACTCCATCTTCATCTGGACTTTTAAATTGTTTTTAATTTAATGTTTATTTATTTTGAGGGAGGGAGAGAGTGAGAACAAACAAACGAACAGGGGAGGGGCAGAGAGAGGGGGAGCCACAGAATCCCAAGCGGGCTCCGGGCTCCGAGCTGTCAGCACAGAGCCCAGTCAGGGCTCGAAATCACAAAGCATGAGATCATGCCCTGAGCCAAAGTCGGATGCTCAGCTGACTGAGCCCCCAGGCGCCCCGAAGCAGGATTCTCACACAGAGCATCTGGACAATGAGGCTTTTCTTTCCAGGAAGCAACTCCATTTGCGCTGGCACTGCTCAGTTGGGTTCGCACCCAAAGAACTGAGCCCTGAATGCCACGTGATGTCGTTTTGTATACATTTTCTACTTCTTTGTCTCCCATATGTGGTAACACATAGGTATGCAGTCTGATCAAGCAGTCTCATGTTACAAGGTCATGAGGAATGTGGTCACGTATGTGCATAATCAGGTTGCCTTGACGTTTTGTTTTTGTTTGTTGTTTTTTCTTTCCTCAGCGAGGAGACCCTATCACAGCCCCTTGTCTTAACTTTGAGATGTTCCTTTCAGTCAATTTTTATGCCTTTGCACATCCATCTATGTCTGCTACAATCAGTGTAGAATACCATTCTGTGTATAGTTTTAACAATACACTTAAATGGTATCAGTGGATGTGCTTTGCTCTGCATTTTGCTTTCCTCAAACAATAGTGTTTAAAAGTGTCCATGTTCTATTTATATGCTGTGCCCCTGTTCTGTTTCACCTGCTTATCCTCCCCCGTCTTACAAATAGCCTACATTTTCTTGTACCCCCTTCTACTAATATCTATTGTTCCATTTCTTCTCTTTGCTACATTTGTGTTTCTCGCTACTTTCACTCAACTTGGGGTTGTGTGACCCATCTGTGTTACACGCTGTTGTCGCTCAGTCACTTGTCATCCCTGTATGTGCTCCATTGTGTAAACACGTGCAGGTCACCAACTCTGCAGTGGACGGACAGTGGGGCTCCTCTGTTTGTGGCTATTGTGAAAAACAGTACTGTGGACACTCGGTACCTGTCTTTTGGAACTTCTATGTATGCATTTCTACTCGGTGTATATTTAGGAGTGGACTTGCTGGGGCGTAGGGAATGCCCACCGTTAACGTGAGAGAGGGTGTCCGACGCCTTTACAATGTGGTTTTGTGCCGTGCAGACCAGCACTGTGCCATTTGCTCTATATTCTTGCCAACAGTTGGTAGTGTTGATAGGTTTTTAAACTTTTGCCACTCTAATGATTATGTGATGGTATTTTATTGTGGCTTTAATTTCTATTTCTTATGAATAATGAGTGAGCACCTTTTTATATACTTACCACCTGTTTGATTGTTTTTAATGTTTGTTTATTTTTGAGAGAGAAAGCATAAGTGGGGAAGGGGAAGAGAGACAGGGAGACGCAGAATCCGAAGCAGGTCCCAGGCTCTGAGCTGTCAACACAGAGCCCGACGCGGGGCTCCAACTCACACTCAGGAGCTGTGAGATCATGTCCTGAGCTGAAGTTGGACACTTAAATGACTGAGCCACCCAGGCCGCCCTGCTTATTACCCATTTAGATATATCTTGTAAGTTGCTCACTCATGAAGCCTGCCCATTTTTCTTTCTAATGAGTTACCTTTCTCTTACTGATTTGGAGGGATGGAGTCCTCTTCTGACTGAGGTTCTTTGTCAGCTGTGTTGTTGCAAATACTTCTTCGATCCTGCAGCTGGCCTTTTCGCTTTCCTAATCGCATCTCCTGATGAACGCTGGTTGTGAACTAATTCAGCGACCCTCCCTGAGGGTTGGGGCTTTGGCTATTTTGTCAAAGCAGCCTTTCCCTCCTCCAAGGCTGTGGTACCTTCTAGAAATGTTACTTTTTATGTTTTACTTAAAAAAAAAAAAAGTTTATTTACTTAGCACTCAAGCAGGGGAAGGGCAGAGAGAGAGAGAGAGAATGCCATGCAGGCCCTGTGCTGTCACGTCCAGAGCCCAATTCAGGGCTCAATCCCACGAGCCGTAAGATCAGGACCTGAGCTGAAATTCAAGAGATGCTCAACCGACTGAGCCCCCCAGGCTCCTCTTAGGTTTTACATTGTCATCTGTAATCTTAACTAGACTTGATTTTTGTGTGTGGTATAAGGTAGGGGGTCAGGTTTCATGTCCATTGGTGATGCTGAAATAAATTTGCTTAATAGATGCCAACCTGGCGAAACTGGTGGATATCCACAGGCCGTGAGTGCTTGACTCTCCACTGGGCGTAACGTGCATGGCTGTGACAGCAATCGTCTGAGCTACAATGCAAAGTGTAGAGTCAGGTGATCAGGACATCTGACAGCCTATCTACGTACTGTTCTTTGAATTCTCCCTGGAATCGGTAGTAATACTGGTTCCCTTGTTAATTTATACGTTAAAATTTTGACATGTGCTCATGTTATATTTTTATGTGAGTTCTATCAAAGATATGCTAGCAGTTCCTCTTTGACTTTGCTTTTTGCTATTCCTTGTTCATCTTCTAAATGCAGTTGGGAGAGGAATCAACATGGCGGAGAAGTAGGGGGGCTCGAAGTTCCCTCGTCCTTCAACACAGCAGTACAAGTATTGGAATTCTGGGAATCTGGGCTACAGAGTGACAGAAACCTCTGCAGGGGGCCATGGGACAGCTTGGTGGGTCATAGGTGTGTGATTGCCAACTGGGAGAGAGAAAACGGGTGGCGTAGGCTCGGAGGGGAGGGATCCTCCTCTGTGGAGGGACAAAAGGAAGAGAGAGAGGCTGTGGAAGTGTAGCATTGTATTTGGACAAGAGAAAAGATCTCTCTGGACCATGGACCTGGGAATGGAAAAAATGGAGACAGCCAATTTCTAACGTGTAAACAGCCTTAGGAGTGGTGGTTCAGGGCTGTGGGACTTATTCCGGACTGGGGCCCAGTAAAAGCATGCTATCAAAGTCTTGCAGTGCTGATGTTACCTTATCTAATTATTTGTTGTAGATTCTGAGTCTAAAGTTTCTCTTGTCGAGCAAGATAGCGGGACGCAGCATGAAAAGTGAAAGATGGCTGATGTCCAGGAAAAAGCAAGAGCCCCAAATAAGGGTCCTTTCCCCGTTTTTATTAGGATCAGAAGGCTTACAAACATGGTGATGGACGTGCCCAAAGAGACAACAAATCCGTGGACATTAACTTGCGGATGTAGGGAAAGGGGGTCTTCAGGATATTCGGGGTTAGGGGTTTGGGTTAATAAAACCAGAATCCTGGCGCGGGGCAGGCGGGTGGAAGGTTGTTTACAGCCGGCATGAGGCACCACCTCTGTTTATCTTAGCTAGCCCAAGGGATGAGACCAGACGAGTGACCTCAGCGTAAACAAGGCTCCTTTTCTTTTGTTAATCATCTCTGCTCTGGGCAGCTTCACCTGCAGCCCAGTGCAGCCGTCTAACGCCCTATTTACCTGTTTACTTAACTTGGTCCTTCCTTCCTGTGAAAGCAGCTTTCTGCTACAGTACTAAATGGGGCAGTTCTTCCGCCCTGAATACCGTATCTTGTTTATTTCATACAGTTACGTATTGGGTGCCTTTGTACCTCCCTTTCTGTCCTGGGGGCTCTGCACCCCCTCTCTATTCTGGGGTGCCTTTGCACCTCCTTATTCTGGGGTGCTAATTTTGTTTACCCAAACTTGGGTGAGAGCATCTCATGGCTTTGTAATTCTTTATGCCTTGTTAACCCATTGGTGTAAGCCTGGAGGATTCCTAAGGTTATTCTTGTGATTAGTGTGTTTTATGTCTCCCTCCACTAGAATTAAGCTTCATAGGGCGGTGACTTTGTCCTAACTGCCCCTTGTATCTCAAGTGTGCACAATACTAGGAGGCACAGAGAACTCCTTTCACAATCAACAAAAACAGGACAGCACTGCAACATATCAATGAAACTGGCAATAACAAAGGTAAAGAGAAAATTCTGAAAGCAGCTAGGGACAAATGCCTTAACCTAAAAGGGTAGACATGTAAGGATAGTAGCAGACCTGTTCCCTGAAACTCGGCAGGCCAGAAGGGAGTAGTCAATGTGCTGAGTAGGAAGAATATGCAGCCAAGAATCCTTTATCCAGTGAGGCTGTTATTCAAAATAGAAGGCAAGATAAGTGTTTTCCCAGACAGACAAAAGTCTAGGAGTTCATGACCACTAAACCAGCCCTGCAGGAGGTCCTAAAGGGGACTCTGTGAGTGGAACACTGCAAAGACTACAAAGGATCAGAGCCATCACCACAAGCATGAAACCTACAGATAACACAATGACACTAAATTCATATCTTTCAATAATCACTCTGAATGTAAATGGACTAAATGCCCAAACAAAAGACATAGGGTATCGGAATGGATAAAAAAAAACAAACAAGATCCATCTACATGCTGTCCACAAGAGACTCATTTTAGACTTGAGGACACCTTCAGATTGAAAATGAGGGGATGGAGAACCGTCTATCATGTATTGGAAGTCAAAAGAAAGCTGGAATCACTCATCATCAGGGAAACACAAATCAAAACCACACTGAGATACCACCTCACACCAGTCAGAGTGGCTAAAATGAACAAATCAAGAGACTATGGATGCTGGCGAGGGTGTGGAGAGACGGGCCCCTCCTACACTGTTGGTGGGAATGCAAACTGGTGCAGCCGCTCTGGAAAACAGTGTGGAGGCTCCTCACAAAACGATCCATAGAACTCCCCTATGACCCAGCAATAGCACTGCTGGGGATTTACCCAAGGGACACAGGAGTGCTGATGCATAGGAGCACATGTACCCCAGTGTTCATAGCGGCACTGTCAACAATAGCCAAAACAT